>NW_017218429.1:0-22485 GCF_001704415.2 Capra hircus | reverse complement strand
CCGAACAGTCAAAATCTTCTAGAATATGCGATGTCTAAAAGTTTCCATTTTGTATTTGAGTCCATGCTTGCTGCCAATTCTTCATTATCCTTTATTTTTAGGATTTAGCTACGGTATATAGAAAAACAAGTAGCTAGACCTCTGGATGTATAGCCAACATTAGATCTCTTGGTTTAAGTTACCTTCTTCTGTTATATCCCACTGCACCTCTTGTTCCCTATAGAGATTGTAACTTTTAATGCTCTTAAGGAGATGCAAAATTAACAGAAAAAAACACTTCAGGCGAAACAAATCAACAATCTCATTAAGCGAAGAGAGCTAAAAGTGTTAAACAAAGCTTCCTTGCGCCAGGAACGATAATGTAAATCACCTGAGACCTTTTGTATACAACAATAGATTGTAAGAACGAGTCTGCGGCTCGCGAACGCTACATAATTCTGTTGATTACCATTGATTCTCCATGTTTATCAAAAAGTATAAAAAGGCCTTTACACATAATAGGATGATCCAGCTTTCTTCGAACTAGTCTCTCCGGGCCTGCGTTTCTTGGGACTCTGGCTCCCCCATGTCTCTCTCTCACTCTTTCTCATCCCCTTCCCTCTCTCTGCATTCTCTACTTTTAAACTCAGGCTGAATCCTCCATTCTGGGGCGCGGACGGCTCGCCACGGTCTACTTACTTGCCCGGCTGCTTTAAGGACCCGCACCAAAGGAGCCCCTTAGGCGACAGCCCCTTAGACTATTCAGCGCGGCAGCCGGTGGCAACGTAGATGGTGCAAATCCTTGTCTGGAATTTTTATTGGCCTTCCCGCGTTTAATACCAAGCTATTTAGCCCTCTTCTGTTCCACCTTAATCTTCTTAATTACACTTACTTAGTTTCTTAACTCTAATCTTACATTATATCAAACAAAACAAGTCTTTTTTCCACGTCCAACGCCGTCCACCACCCTTCGAATTCACCTGGATCCCGGGTGGCCCCGCAAAGAGCCTCGTGGGAAAGCCTCGTGGGAAGCCTCGAGGGAAAGCCACTGATTCCTTGATCATCCACTAACCACGGGATACATGACACTGCTTGGCCCAGTCTCGGTAAAAAAACAGGAAAGCGCACGTTGCATCGCCCAACTGGAGGCGAGACTGGACTTCCACTGGGAGACTCCAATATGCGCCCAATATCCAGTCAGCACTGGAGAGGACAATGCTTCAGGTTCGGCACCGCTCCACACAAGGTCTTGAGGCCCCGGGCATCGACGGGAGAGGATCAGACGGGCCCTACCCCCGAAACTCAACCTCGCTGGGGACTGGCCTTTCTGCAGCGCACCAGAGCCGGGTCCCTCGAGCGTCCCCGTCGCTAGTCCCGAGAGCACCTGCCGCCACCCGGAGAAATATCCAGGAAGGTTCTCCCCTTCCAGGCCGAGATACGGCCATTCCCGCTGAGGCATCTCCAGGCTAATCCACACCTAACCTTCTGTGACTCTTCCAAAGGCCCTTCACACCCTGCTCTGCAACTCAAGAAGATCCCCGGACATTACCGTCTACCACTCGAAGAGGAAGCACACGAGAGGTCGCCCGGCCCATCCACGAGGAGCCCGTTTCCGCCTAAACTAGCTCGAGAGGCAGGGATCATTTCCCGGCTGTGTCGGGAAACATTCCAGCGTGACCGCGCTCGATCTTCACAGCACGGAGGCGCTCTCCCAGGAAGAGGCCAGAAGGCTAACTCCTGGGTCGTCCACCATTCCAGAGTCCCCAGATGTCTGCAGTCCACTTCCAGGCGGAAACCTGTTTCCCTGGGCACTGCCTCACTTATTCAAGCGAGATCGACTGCACACCGCGGTGGCACGTGCTGGGCAGCCCTGTGGAAAAGCCTCGGGGAAACCCGTGTGGAAGCCTCGAGGAAAAGGCACGATCCCTTGATCCACGCGAAGGGAAGCGATGACACTGGTGCTTAACTCGACGGAGGAAACGCGCATGTGCCATGCCCACCCCACTCGAGACGAGGACTGACTCCACTGAGGCTGGAGGACCTACAGTGACGACCCCAGATCCATGTCATTCACTGGAGAGGACAATCGCTAAGGTTCTCGGCACTCGACTCCACACAAGATCTTATGCCGCCGGCAAGACCGGGAGAGGAATCCCAGAGGCCCCCGAGCACCTAGCATGGGGACATGGCCTTTCCTGAGGGCCACCCAACGCGATCCCTGACGGTCCCCGTCGTAAGTCCGAAGAGCACACTGCTGCAACTCGAAGAAATCAGGCAGGTTCTCCCTCCAGGCGAGATGAGGCCCATTTCCGCTGAGGCGTCTCCGAGGCTAAATCACAACCTAACATCTGGAAGCTTCCAAAAGGTCCTTCACACCCTTGCTGCAACTCAAGAAGTTCCCCGACATACCCGTCTCCACTCGAGAGGAAGCACGAGAGTTCCGCCCACATCCAGAGGAGCCCCGTTTCCGCCTCCTAGCTCGAGAGGAGGGATCCTTTCCCTGCGTGTTCGGGAAAGAATTCCCGGCGTTCCCGTCGCATCTCAAGAGGAGGACGCTCTCCACAGGAAAGGCGAGAGGAACTCCAGGGTCGTGCCACCATTCCCAGAGTCCCCCAGATGTCTCAGTCCATTCCAGGGAAACCTGTTTTCCCTGCACTGTCTCGACTTTCAAGCCGAGGATCGACTCACACCACGGTGGCACGTGGGACAGCCCTGTGGGAAAGCCTCGTGGGAAAGCTCGGTGGGAAAGCCTCAAGAGAAAGCCACAGATCCCTTGATCCACGCGAAGGGAAGCGTGACACTTGCTGCTACAGCTCGGGAGGAAAGCGCACGTGCATGCCCCCACTCGAGACGAGGACTGACTCCCCTGGGGAGACTCCAGAAGTACCCCAAGATCCATGTCAGCACTGGAGAGGAATGCCTCAGGTTCCGGCACCGGACTCCACACAGATCTTAGCCCTGCACTTCGACGAGGAGAGGAATCCCGAGAGGCCCCGATGCAACTCGCATGGGGACTGGCCTTTCCTGAGGCCACCAGAGCGGGTCCCTGAGGTCCCCGTCGTAAGTCGAGAGGCACTGCCTGCCAACTCGAGAAAATCCAGGAAGTATCCCCCTCCAGGCGAGATGAGGCCCATTTCCCATGAGGCGTCTCGAGGCTAATCACACCTAACCTCTGGAACTTCCAAAGGGTCCTTCACACCTTGCTGCAACTCAAGAAGTTCCCCTGACATACCCGTCTCCACTCGAGAGGAAGCACGAGATTCCGCCCACATCCTAGAGGAGCCCCGTTTCCGCCTCCTAGCTCGAGAGGAGGGATCCTTTCCCTGTGTTCTCGGGAAAGAATTCCGGCGTTCCCGTCGCATCTCAAGAGGAGGCCGCTCTCCACAGGAAAGGCGAGCGGAACTCCAGGTGTGCCACCAATCTGCATAGTCCCCCAGATGGTCTCAGTCCATTCCAGGGAAACCTGTATTCCCTGCACTGCCTCGACTTTCAAGCCGAGGATCGACTCACACCACGGTTGGCACGTGGGACAGCCCTGTGGAAAAGCCTCGTGGGAAAGCCTTGTGGAAAAGACCTCGAGGGAAAGCCACAGATTCCTTGATCCACAGACGGGAAGCATGACACTGCTGCCTCATCTCGGCAGGAAAGCGCACGTTGCATGCCCCACTAACGAGACGAGGACTGACTCCCCAAGGGAGACTCCAGAAAGTACCCCAAAGATCCATGTCAGCACTGGAGAGGAATGCTCAGGTTCCGGCACCGACTCCTACACAAGGTCTTAGGCCCCGGCATCGACGGGAGAGGAGCCCTAGAGGCCCCCGACATTACTCGCATGGGGACTGGCCTTTCCTGAGGCCACCAGAGCGGGTCCCTGAGGTCCCCATTGTAAGTCGAGAGCACCTGCCGCAACTCGAGAAAATCCAGGAGGTTCTCCCCTTCCAGGCGAGATTGAGGCCCATTTCCGCTGAGGCATCTCGAGGCTAATCACACCTAACCTTCTGGACTTTCCAAAGTGTCCTTCACACCCTTGCTGCAACTCAAGAAGTTCCCCAACATACCCGTCTCCACTGGAGAGGAAGCACGAGAGTCCCGCCCTCATCCAGAGGAGCCCCGTTTCCGCCTCATAGCTCGAGAGCAGGGATCATTTCCCTGCGTGGTCGGGAAAGAATTCCCGGCGTTACCCGTCGCATCTCAAGAGGAGGCGCTCTCCACAGGAAAGGCGAGAGGAACTCCAGGGTCGTGCCACCATTCCCAGAGTCCCCCAGATGTCTCAGTCCATTCCAGGGAAACCTGTTTTCCCTGCACTGCCTCGACTTTCAAGCCGAGGATCGACTCACACCACGGTGGCACGTGGGACAGCCCTGTGGGAATGCCTCGAGGGAAAGCCTCGTGGGAAAGCCTCGAGGGAAAGTAGCAGATCCCTTGATCCACGCGAAGGGAAGCATGACACTGCTGCTACATCTCGGGAGGAAAGCGCACGTGCATGCCCCCACTCGAGACGAGGACTGACTCCCCAGGGGAGACTCAGGACGTACCCCAAGATCCATGTCAGCACTGGAGAGGAATCCTCAGGTTCCGGCACCGACTCCACACAAGGTCTTAGGACCCGGCATCGACAGGAGAGGAATCCCGAGAGGCCCCCGAGCAACTCGCATGGGGAATGGCCTTTCCTGAGGCCACCAGAGCAGTGTCCCTGAGGTCCCCGTCGTAAGTCGGAGAGAAACTGCTGCAACTCGAGAAAATCCAGAAGGTTCTCCCCTCCAGGAGAGATGAGGCCCATTTCCAATGAGGCCTCTCGAGGCTAATCACACCTAACCTCTGGAACTTCCAAAGGGTACATTCACCCACTTGTTGCAACTCAAGAAGTTCCCCGACATAACCGTCTCCACTTGAGAGAAAGCTCGAGAGCTCCCGCCGACCATCCAGAGGAGCCCCGTTTCCGCCTCCTAGCTCGAGAGGAGGGATCCTTTCCCTGCGTGTCGGGAAAGAATTCCCGGCGTTTCCATCGCATCTCAAGAGGAGGCGCTCTCCACAGGAAAGGCGAGAGGAACTCCAGGGTCGAGCCACCATACACAGAGTCCCCCAGATGTCTCAGTCCATTCCAGGGAAACCAGTTTTCCCTGCACTGCCTCGACTTTCAAGCCGAGGATCGACTCACACCACGGTGGCACGTGGGACAGCCCTGTGGGAAAGCCTCGTGGGAAAGCCTCCTGCAAAAACCTCGATGAAAGCCACAGATTTCTTCATGCACGCGAAGGGAAGCATGACACTGCTGCTACAGCTCGGGAGGAAAGTGCACGTGCATGCCCCCACTCGAGACGAGGACTGACTCCCCTGGGGAGACTCCAGAAGTACCCCAAGATCCATGTCAGCACTGGAGAGGAATCCTCAGGTTCCGGCACCGTCTCCACACAACGTCTTAGGCCCCGGCATCGACGGGAGAGGAATCCCGAAGGGCCCCCTAGCAACTCGCATGGGGACTGGCCTTTCCTGAGGCCACCAGACCAGGTCCCTGAGGTCCTCGTCTTAAGTCGAGAGCACCTGTGGCAACTCTAGAAAATCCCGGAGGTTGCTCCCCTCCAGGCGAGATGAAGGCCCATTTCCGCGGAGGCGTCTCGAGGCTAATCAACCTGGCCTCTGGAACTTCCAAAGGGTCCTTCACACCCTTGCTGCAACTCAAGAAGTTCCCCGACGTACCCCTCTCCACTCGAGAGGAAGCACGAGAGTCCTGCCCACATCCAGAGAAGCCCCGTTTCCGCCTCATAGATCGAGAGGTGGAATCCTTTCCCTGCGTTGTCGGGAAAGAATTCCCGGCGTTCCGGTCGCATCTCAAGAGGAGGCGGTCTCCACAGGAAACACGAGGGGATCTCCAGGGTCGTGACACCATTCCCTGAGTGCCAGAGATTTCTCAGTCCATTCCAGGGAAACCTGTTTTCCCTGCACTGCCTCGACTTTCAAGCCGAGGATCCACTCACACCACGGTGGCACGTGGGAAAGCCCTGTGTGAAAGCCTCGTGGGAAAGCCTCGTGGGAAAGCCTCGAGGAAAAGCCACAGATCCCTTGATCCACACAAAGGGAAGTGTGACACTGCTGCTACAGCTCGGGAGGAAAGCGCACGTGCATGCCCCCACTCGAGACGAGGACTGACTCCCCTGGGGAGACTCCAGAAGTACCCCAAGATCCATGTCAGCACTGGAGAGGAATCCTCAGGTTCCGGCACCGATTCCACACAAGGTCTTAGGCCCCGGCTTCGACGGGAGAGGAATCCCGAGAGGCCCCCGAGCATCTCGCATGGGGACTGGCCTTTCCTGAGGCCACCAGAGCGGGTCCGTGAGGTCCCAGTCGTAAGTCGAGAGCACCTGCCGCAACTCGAGAAAATCCAGGAGGTTCTCCCCTCCAGGCGAGATGAGGCCCATTTCCGCTGACCGTCTGGAGGCTAATCATATCTAACCTCTGGAACTTCCAAAGGGTCCTTCACACCTTTACTGCAACTCAATAAGTTCCTCGACAAACCGGTCTCCACTCGAGAGTAAGCACGAGATTCCCGCCCACATCCAGCAGAGACCCGTTTCCGCCTCCTAGCTCGAGAGGAGGGATCCTTTCCCTGCGTGGTCGGGAAAGAATTCCCGGCGTTCCGGTCGCATCTCAAGAGGAGGCGCTCTCCACAGGAAAGGCGAGAGGAACTCCAGGGTCGTGCCACCATTCCCAGAGTCCCCCAGATGTCTCAGTCCATTCCAGGGAAACCTGTTTTCCCTGCACTGCCTCGACTTTCCTGCCAAGGATAGACTCACACCACGGTGGCACGTGGGACAGCCCTGTGGGAAACCCTCGAGGGAAAGCCACAGATCCCTTGATCCTCGCGAAGGGAAGCGTGACACTGCTGCTACAGCTCGGGAGGAAATCGCATGTGCATGCCCCCACTCGAGATGCAGAATGACTTTCCTGGGGAGACTCCAGAAGTACCCCAAGATCCCTGTCAGCACTGGAGAGGAATCCTCAGGTTCCGGCACCGACTCCACACAAGATCTTAGGCCCCTGCATCGACGGGAGAGGAATCCTGAGAGGCCCCCAAGCAACTCGCATGGGGACTGGCCTTTCCTGAGGCCAACAGACCGGGTCCCTGAAGTCCCCGTCGTAAGTCGAGAGCACCTGCCGAAACTCGGTAAAATACAGGAGGTTCTCCCCTGCAGGCGAGATGAGGCCAGTTTCCACTGAGGTGTCTCGAGGCTAATCACACTTGACCTCTGGAACTTCCAAAGAGTCTTTCACAGTCAAGCTGCAACTCAAGAAGTTCCCCGACACACCCGTCTCCACTCAAGAGGAAGCAGGATGGTCCCGGCCACATCCTGAGGAGCTCCGTTTCCGGCTCGTACCTCGAGATGAGGGATCCTTTCCCTGCTTGTTCGGAAAAGAATTCCCGGCATTCCCATCGCATCTCAAGGTGGCGCTCTCCAAAGGAAAGGGGAGAGGAACTGCAGGGTCGTGCCACCATTCCAAGACTCCCCCAGATGTGTCAGTCCGTTCCACAGGAACCTGTTTTCCCTGCACTGCCTCGGCTTTCACGCCGAGGATCGACTCACACCACCGTGACACGTGGGACAGCCCTGTGGGAAAGCCTCGTGGGAAAGACTCGAGGGAAAGCCACAGATCCCTTGGTCCACGCAAGGGGAACCGTGACACTGCTGCTACAGCATGGGAGGAAATGGCACGCTCATGCCCCCACTCGAGACGAGGCCTGACTCCCTTGTGGAGACTCCAGAAGTACCCCAAAATCCATGTCAGCACTGGAGAGGAATCCTCAGCTTCCGGCCCCGACTCCACACAAGGAGAGCACCTGCTGAAACTCGGAAATATCCAGGAGCCTCTCCGTTCCAGGCGACATGAGGCCCATTTCTGCTGAGGCATCTCGAGACTAACCACACCTAACCTCTGGAACTTCCAAAGGGTCCTTCACACCCTTGCTGCAACTCAAGAAGTTCCCCGACATACCCTTTCCTCTTCACGTTCTGCCATAATGGTGGTGTCATCTGCATATCTAAGTTGATTGATATTTCTACCGGCAATCTTGATTCCAGTTCATGTATCTTCCATCCCAGCATGTTTCATGATGTACTCTGCATATAAGTTAAATAAACAGGGTGACAATATACAGCCTTGACATACTCCTTTTCCTTTTTGGAACCAGTCTGTTGTTCCATGTCCTGCTCTAACTGTTGCTTCCTGACCTTCATCCAGATTTCTCAAGAGGCAGGTTAGGTGGTCTGGTATTCCCATCTCTTTCAGAATTGTGGCTAAAACAACAGTATAAGGACCTTTCCGATGTCAGGCCAAGGAATTGTGTTTCCAGTCATTGAGCCACACCTGATCACTGAGCACAAATTCATGAATCTGTTCCTCAAGGGGGAATGATATTCTTTTTTATACAAACTTAGTTACCTGATTTATTACCTTACCTAATTGTTCCATCTGCTGTGAAATCCCACCCCCTTACTTGTGGCAAATCTGCTAACACCTGCCTCACTGTGGGAGGGGGTCTCCCATAGAAAATTTCATAAGGACAACAACTGTGGGAACGTGCGGTTACCCGTAATATGAGTAAGTCTGCCGGAAGCAAGCCCATCCATGTACAGTCAGTCTCTATGATCCATTTTGAAAGTGTCTCTTCAAGAGTTTGGTTGTTTCTTTCCATCATTCCAGAACACTGGGGCCTATATGCTGTATGTAATTTCCACTGATATTTAGAGCTTCACATACCTGTTAATTAACTCGGCTACAAAGACAGGGCCATTGTCGGATTCTATACTGGTTGGAAACCCAAGTCTGGGAATTATTTCTCAAATCAGCGAGCTACTTCATTTTCTTTTTCAGATCAGGTAGGGAAGGCCTCTGCCCAACCGGAGAAGGTACCTACTATTCTAGTAAGTCATGATAACAGGTGACTGCCTTTGCTTCCCCGAAGGACACTCGCTTTCCCTGCATCCTGAGAACTCCACGTCTCAGCCAGTTGGAAAAGCGCTTCTTGGAGGTCATTATTCAGGGGCAATTTCCCCTGGAGCCCGGGGCCATAGGGAGCGGCTCCACACTCCCAGGGAAAGGCAGAGCCACAGCCACACATCTGTCCCATCCCCTTTGCTCTGTAGGAGAGCTCTAGTGAGCCTAGGTCTGTCAGGAAAATTCTTGGCTCCTATGGGGACACATTCTATGTGTGAAACTGCATCCAGGACCTAGGGGCCACAGGGCGCCTGTTTCTCTCGGGGGCGGAGGGGTGGGGGGCCTGAAGCAGTGCGGCCCAGCAACAGCTTCCACATCCATCCAATTGCTCTTTTCTTACCTCTGATAGAACTAGCTTTGTTCCAGCCTTTGGCAATTTGGAGGCAAGCGGGCCCCACTTCCTCCCCAAGGAGGCATGGGACCTACTCTGAGTGGAAATGCCCCTCACGGAGCTGAACCCAGGAAGGCACCCAGTCATGTCTGACACATTCCTGCATCCTGCTTCTTCATGAGCAATACCGCTATAAGCTAGGAATGTCTTTCCAAGGCTCAGAAAGGACAGGGGAGATGCATGGTGCTGCCTCTGGAATTTCGGTCCTCTGAGCAGACCTGGAGGTCTCCCCTTGAAGGAGCTAACCAGTTTCTTCCAAATACAGGCTTGCAAACACACACTGGGTGGCTGCCTCTTCTTCCCTGAAGGACGATCACTTTCCCCGCATCCTGTGAACTCTGCATCCCAGCCTGCTGGAAAAGCGCTTCTTGGAGGTCATTTTTCAGGGACAATTTTCCCTGGAGCCCGGGGCCGTAGGGAGGGCCCCATGCTCGCTGGGAAAGGCAGAGTCACATCCACAGTCTGTTCTACCCCTTTTGCCCTGTAGGAGAGCTCTAGTGAGCCTAGATCTGTCAGGAAAATTCTTGGCTCCTATGGGGACACACCCTGTGTGTTAACCTGCATATCGGACCTAGGGGCCACAGGGCGCCTGTTCCTCTCGGGGGGGACCCTGAAGTGGTGCGGCCCAGCAACAGCCTGAACATCCATCCGATTGCTCTTTTCTTCCTTCTGATAGAGCTAGCTTTGCTTCTCGCTTTGGCATTTCGGAAGCCAGGGGGAGCCCCACCGCTGTTGTCCTGGGGTCTATTGGAGGTACCGGGTCTATTGGACACCAGCATGGCACCCGACCCCCTCAGACACACTCCCGCAGCCTCCTTCCCCATGGGCAGGACTGTTCTGACCTAGGAATGTGTTCCCAAGGCTCAGAAAATGCAGAGAAACACACGGCCCTGACTCTGGAACTGAGGCCGTTGGAGCAGGCCTGGAGGTCTGACGTCTGAGACGCCAAACACTTGCTGCAAGATACAGGTGTGAAAACACACTCTCTGGGGCTGCCTTTCCTTCCTCCAAGGAAGAGAGCTTTTCCAGTCTCCTCCGTGCTGAGTCATACAAGGCTGGAAAGGTCTGGCTTAGAGGGCATTTCTCAGCGGCAATGGCCCCTGAGGCCCTGCACCCAGGGAGGGATCCTACCCTCCCAGGGGAAGTCAAAGCAACCTCCAAACAGCTGTTCTATCATATTTCCTCTGCAGGAGGGAGCTAGTGAGCCCAGGTCTGTCTGGAACGTTCTTGGATCCTGCGGGGAAATCATCCTGGGAGCCCACCTGGATACCAGTCGTAGGGGCTAAAATTCGCATTTTCCTTCCTTGGAGCCCTAACGCAGTACAGCCTAGCAACTGCTTGAAAATCCATCCTGTTGCTGTTTTCTTCCCTCTGACAGAGCGAGCTTTGCTCCCCATTTTGGGATTTCAGAAGCAAGGTGGTGGCCTGCAACTCCTTGCCTGGGGTCCATTGGAGGTGCAAGGTGCCCTCGACCAGGTGACCCCAGCATGACACCTGGCCCCCCTCAGACACACTCCCGCAGCAGTCCCCATGGGCAGGACTGCTCTCAACTAGGAATGTGTTTGCAAGGCCAGGAAACTGCAGGGAGACACAAGGCCCTGATTCTGGAATTGAGTCTGTTGGAACAGGCCTGCAGGTCTTCTGTCTAACAAGCCAAACACTTGCTGCAAGATACAGGCCTGAAAACACACTCTTGGGCTGCCTTTCCTTCCTCCAAGGAAGAGAGTTTTCTCAGCCTCCTGTGGGCTGAGAGTCACACAGGGCTGAAAAGCACTTGCTGGGAGATTCTTTTTCATTGGCCATGGCCCCTGAGGCCCTGTGCTCAGGGAGGGCTCCCTCCCTCCCAGGGAAAGTCAAAGGAAGCTCCAAACGGCTGTTCAATCATGTTTCTGAGAGAGTCATTGCCAAGGCAGGTTTCTAAGAAGTTCAAGGGTCCCCAAGGAGAGAGGGGTCTAGAATTCTCAAGGAGGAAGAAAGGACAAACTGTTTTTCCCTCTACATTCCTTAGGATTATATAACAATCATGCATCCTTCTTGAGGACGGTCTCTGGAAAAAACCTTCTGGCTAATCCTGTTATCTTAAAATGTAAATTATGGGAGTAGGTCTAGTGAGTCTTTACAACCTCCAGACATTCTTTTGTTCGTCATAACTTATTGGAGAGTATATAACTCCATTACTAACACTAGCAAGGGGGTACGTTTTCTGCCCCTTGTGATGTCTCTGTCAGAAGCTTTCTCTATCTCCTTTATACTTTAATAAAACTCTATTGCACAAAAGCTCTGAGCAATCAAGCCTCGTCTTGGGCCCTGGATTGAATTCTTCTCCTCCATAAGCCAAGAATCCCAGCATCTTTTCGTGGTTCAGCAACAATATTTCATTTCCTCTGCAGGAGAGAGCTAGTGAGCTTAGGTCTGTCTGGAACATTCTTGGATCCTGTGGGGAAAATATCCTGTGCACACATCTGGATACTGGGCCTAGAGGCCAAAATTTGCATTTCTTTCCCGGGGAGCCCTAACGTGGTGTGACTTAGCAACTGCTTGAAAATCCATCCCATTGCTGTTTTCCTCCTTCTGACAGAGCTGGCTTTGTTCCCTGCTTTGGGATATCTCAACCGAAGGGCCGGTCCATAGCTACTCGCCTGGGGCCCATTGGATGTGCAAGGTGCCCTCGACTAGGTGACCCTAGCATGGCACTCAGCCCGCTCAAACACACTCCCGAGGCTTCTTTCTCATGGGAAGCACTGCTCCAACCTAGGAATGTGTCTGCAATGCTTGGAAAGTGCAGTGAGACACACAGCCCTGACTCTGCAATTGAGGCCCTCAGAGCAAGCCTGCAGCTCTGATGTCTGAGAAGCAAAACACTTGCTGCAAAGAGAGGCCTGAAAACACACTCTCTGTGGATGACTTTCCTTCCTCTAAGGAAGATAGTTTTCCCAGTCTCCTGCTTCCTGAATGTCACACAGCTGGAATGCACTTGCTTGGAGGTCGTGATTCAGTGGCAATGACCCCTGAGGCCCTTTGCCCAGGGAGGGCTCCCACACTCACAGGCAAATCAAAGCAACTTCCAAGTGAGTCAGCTCTTCACATCAAGTGGCCAAAGTATTGGAGTTTCAGGTTCAGTATTAGTCCTTCCAATGTATATTCAGACCTGATTTCCTTTAGGATGGAGTGGTTGCGTCTCCTTGTAGTCTAAGCGACCTACAAGCATCTTCTTCCAACACCACAGTTCAAAAGCATCTAATTTTCAGCTGTCACTTTCTTTATAGTACATCTTTCATATCCATCCATGACATATGGAAAAACCATAGCCTTGACTGGATGGATCTTTGTTGGCAAAGCAACGTCTCGGCTTTTTAATATGCTGTCTAGTTTGGTCATCACTTTTCTTCCAAGTCATAAATATGTTTTAAGTTCATGGAGGCAGCCATCACCTGCAGTGATTTCCAAGCCCCCCAAAATAGTCTGCTGCTGTTTCCAATGTGTTCCCATCTATTTGCCATGAAGTGATGAGACTGGATGCAATGATTTTAGTTTTCTGAATGCTGAGCTTTAAGCTAACTTTTTCACTCTCCTCTTTCACTTTCATCAGGAGACTCTTTAGTTCTTCTTCACTTTCTGCCATAAGGGTGGTGTCATCTGCATATCTGAGATTCTTGATATTTCTCCCAGCAATCTGGATTCCAGCGTGTGCTTCCTCCAGCCCAGTGTTTCTCATGATGTACTCTGCATATAAGTTAAATAAGCAGGGTGACAATACACTGCCTTGACATATTCCTTTTCCTATTTAGAACCAGTCTGTTGTTCCATGTCCAGTTCGAACTGTTTCTTCCTGACCTGCATACAGGTTTCTCAAGAGACAGGTCAGGTGGTCTGGTATTCCCATCTCTTTCAGAATTTTTCCCAGTTTATTGTGATCCACACAGTCAAAGGCTTTGGCATAGTCAATAAAGCAGAAATAGATGTCTTTTTTTCTGGAACTCTCTTGCTTTTTCAATGATCCAGTGGATGTTGGCAGTTTGATCTCTGGTTTCTCTGCATGTTTTAAATCCCTCTTGAACATTTGGAAGTTCACAGTTCATGTGAACTTGGAGAATTTTGAGCATTACTTTACTAGTGTGTGAGATGAGTGCAATTGTGCAGCAGCTTGAATATTCTTTGTCATTGCCTTTCTTTGGGATTGGAATGAAAACTGACCTAATGACTAGATGTTTTCAATTGCATATGCTGAAAGAACTGGCTGTGCAGTTTTGAAGAAAAAAAAAATCATTTTAACCCATTTTCTCTGAAGTGCAAGGCATATCATGGCCATCCCTGAATCATAAAGTCACCTTTTCTTTATGTAGTCATAGTTTCATGCCTAAATTATAGGCCAACTCATGCTCAAATTGACTCTGATGTCAGGGGCAGATCAACTAATAAAAAGCTTGGATTGTCCCTCTGGAGGAAAGTGAGATCTTTGTCCCACGAGAAGAATCTGAAGGGTTAAGGGAACTTGCAAGAGTGGGGAAAGCTTAGTCCATCCTACATGTACCAAAATCTTAAATAAGGCTTATTTGCTTTACCGAAGTAAACAAACAGATGATGAAAACAATTATAAATCAATGAAAGGTAAAGAAACTCATAGTCTGTTATCAAAAATTGCATTCTAAGAAAACTTTGTTCTCTTAACCTAGAGAGGAGACTAAATTCCATCTGGTACCAGCTTACCAGAAGACAAACAAACAAACAAACAAATTATCGGTAAGCTTAAAAAATGTATATTCCATATATCTTGAAGTAGCAGTATTTCTGTAAAGGCATCAGTGTGAAATCATAGAAGACATGGTTAAAACCTGATTAAATAGAAATTGACAATGTAATCTGGTCACTGCTGCGACTTGAAATGCTTTAATATGATAACTGGAATTATAACTGACAGCATTTGACCAGGACATATCAGATTTTCACGGATGTCAGATAATTTCTAGGATATCTATATTAGGAACTGAAGGAATCTTTGAACCTAGGAAAGAAAACAACAGTCTCAAAGGCCCTTGCTGAATATCTATCAGCAAGGAATGTCTTTGCAAGGATCGCAAAGTGAAGGGAAATTACACCGACCTGCCTCTGCAACTTCGGTCCTCTGAGCAGATCTGGAGGTCTCCCTTTGTATAAGCTAACCTGTTCCTTCCAAATAGAGGTTTGCAACACAAAACAAGTGGCCGCCTATTCTTCCTCGAAGGAGGATCTCTTTCCCCACATCCTGCGAACTCCCTTTCCCAGCCTCCAGGAAAAGCGCGTCTTGCAGTTCCTTTCAGAAAATCCTATGGACGGAGAAGCCTGGTAGGCTGCAGTCCGTGGGGTCGCTGAGGGTCGGACACGACTGAGCGACTGCACTTTCATTTTCACTTTCATGCATTGGAGAAGGCAATGGCAACCCACTTACTGTTCTTGCCTGGAGAATCCCAGGGACGGGGGAGCCTAGTGGGCTACCGTCTATGGCGTCGCACAGAGTCGAACACGACTGAAGCAACTTAGCAGCAGCAGCAGCAGCAGTTCCTTTCTTAGGGGCAGTTATCCCTGAGATTGGGACCTGGAAAGGCAGAGCCACCTCCACACACACGTCTTTTCTGTCCCCTTTCCTCTGGAGGAGAGCTCTAGTGAGCCTAGGTCTGTCAGGAAAATTCTTGGCTTTGACGGGATCACACCCGGTGTGTGAACCTGCATACCCGACCTAGGGGCCACAGGGCACCTGTTTTGCTCGAGTGGGTCCTGGAGGGGTGCAGCATAGCAAGAGCTTAAAAATCCATCCAATTTGTCTTTTTTTTTAACCTCGGAGAGAACGAGTTTGCTCCACCTCCACCCTTTGGCAGTGTGGAGGGAAGAGGGCACCACCCTCTCCCAAAGGGGACATAGGGCCTACCAGGAGAGAAAGGCCCCTTGAGGAGCTGAGCCCAGGTAGGCAGCCAGTGATGTCAAGCACACTCCCGCTGCTTGCTTCTTCATGGGCACTCCCACGATCTGCTAGGAATGTCTTTGCAAGGATCTCAAAGGGAAGGGGAGATACATGGCCCTGTCTCTGGAACTTCAGTCCTCTGAGCAGATCTGGAGGTCTTGAGTTGTATAAGCAAACCTGTTCCTTCCAAATAGAGGCTTGCAAACACACCCCCGGTGGTGGCCTCTTCTTCCCCGAAGAAGTCTTTCTTTCCCCACATGCTGCGAACTCCCTGTCCCAACCTCCAAGAATAGCGCTTCTTGCCATTCCTTTCTTAGAGGCAGTTATCCCTGAGCTTGGGGCCGTAGGGACTAGCCCCACACTCACAGGGAAAGGCAAAGACTCCTCCATACATCTCCTCTATCCCCTTTGCTCTGGAGGAGAGCTCTAGTGAGCCTAGGTCTTTCAGGAAAATTCTTGGCTTGGACAGGATCTCACCCTGTTTGTGAACCTGCATACCCAACCAGGGGCCACAGAGCACCTGTTTCAGTAAAGTGGGCCCTGAAAGGGTGCAGCCTAGCAAGAGCTTGAAAACCCATTCAATTGCTGTTTTTGTACCTCTGACAGAGCGAGCTTGGCTCCACCCTTTGGCAGTGAGGAGAAAAGAGGCATGACACCCTCCCCAAGGGGACATGGGGCCTACTTCGAGAGGAAAGGCCCCTTGTGGAGCTGAGGCCAGGAAGGCACACAGTCGTGTCAAACACACTCCCACAGCTTGCTTCTTCAGGGGCACTCCCGCTATCAGCTAGGAATGTCTTTGCAATGATCACAAAGGGAAGGGGAGATACAGGGCCCTGCTTCTGGACCTCCGGTGCTCTGAGCAAATCTCGAGGTCTCCCGTTGTTGGTCAAGGTCAAGGTCAAGTTCAAGTTCAAGGTCAAGTTCAAGTTTAAGGTCAAGGTCAAGTTCAAGTTCAAGTTCAAGCTCAAGATCAAGGTGAAGTTTAAGTTCAAGTTCACGGTCAACTTCAAGGTCAAGGTCAAGTTCAAATTCAAGTTCAAGGTCAAGGTCAAGTTCAAGTTGAAGTTCAAGGTCAAGGTCAAGGTAAAGTTCAAGTTGAAGTTCAAGGTCAAGGTCAAGTTCAAGCTCAAGCTCAAGGTCAAGTTCAAGGTCAAGTTCAAGCTCAAGTCAAGTTCAAGTACAAGGTCAAGGTCAAGTTCAAGTTCAAGTTCAACGTCAAGTTCAAGTTCAAGTTCAAAGTCAAGTTCAAGTTCAAGGTCAAGTTCAAGTTCAAGTTGAAGTTAAAGTTCAAGGTCAAGGTCAAGTTCAAGGTCAAGGTCAAGGTCAAGGCCAATTTCAAGTTCAAAGTCAAGGTCAAGGTCAAGTTCAAGGTCAAGGTCAAGTTCAACTTCAAGGGCAGGGCAAGGCCAAGCCCAAGACCAAGGCAAGGGCAAGGGCAAGGGCAAGGCCCAGGCCAAGGCAAAGGCCAAGGCCACCAAAGCGAAGCCCAAACCCCGTAACGCCTGACAAAAGGCAGAAGCCACTAGGCCCCTGTGCAGAGGAAGCCACTGAAGGCAGCAAGGCCACAGAGCTCCCCGACTCCCATTCCCACAGGAAGATGTGAGGATAAAGGGCCTCATCCCAGCACAGCACCCGCTCCCACCACCCCGCAACCCCGGCCCCCGCCCCCCGCAGCACGCCCCCTGAAACAACACTGTCTTCCCAGAAAAGAGAACGGAGAAGCCGTGTGTGTGCCAAAGGAGCAAGATGAACGAACGATGC
Organism: Capra hircus; assembly: GCF_001704415.2. Taxonomy (NCBI): domain Eukaryota; kingdom Metazoa; phylum Chordata; class Mammalia; order Artiodactyla; family Bovidae; genus Capra; species Capra hircus. Next base: position 5,428 of record NW_017218429.1, on the reverse strand, counting down.
CACGCCCTCCGAATTTGGGCACACCTGACGCCTCGGAACCCCGGGCCTGGCCGATGGGTCCCAGCCGTTCTCGGGTGGGAGGGGGGTCAACACATTGGCCGAGAGCCCTTGCCCAGGCCACCCGCAAATCCCCTGAGATGTGATCCGACCACAGGGACCGAGGGCAAACGTACCGCTTGAGGTGCTGGAGGAGCCGGATGAAGCCATGGTGGGAGAGGCACACGGGCACGCTGCAGACTGCTGGCCGAGTGGGCGGGGACCCAGCAGCTTAGGACTCTGGAGAACGGGAGGCGTCTCCGCCACCATTGACGTCAATAGGGTTTGGGTGGGTAGATGGTGGGGGTCGCCCCTGGCCTCTTTCCAAGCAGAGACCCTGGACGGAGTCCCGTGGAGTGAGTGGGCTTTTCCCGGGCACGGCTGAGCCCTGGACCGCCAAGATCCCCGTTGGGGTGGGCGGGCAGTTCGCACGCTTTGGTTTGTGGCCCTCCCTCGCAGCGGGGGGTGGGATCAACCCCGGGTGGATCAATCAGGGGCCCTCAGCAGTGCCAAGGGAGCTCACCGCCCAGGAAACGGCCCAAGGTCCCTTTGAATTGGCCACCAATGCCCCCTTTCCCAGCCTGCCTTGCTCCGGGATTTCCCGCCTTTTCACATTCCACAGGTCCCTGGGCCTCGACTGTCCCCCGCTGGCTCCTCCGAGGCATTCCGGGACACCAGACGCTCTCTCCAGCGCCTCCACCTAGATCCCTCGCTGTCCTCGCCACCGTTTCCCCCATGCCCCCTCCCCAACTCCTCCGTGGGCTCTTGGCGTCCTTTCCCTACAGCAGTCACAGAGTGCCACCCCCGAGGGCTTTGAGTTGCCTGGAGCCCAAGGCTCCGGCCAGAGACCTGAGGGGCCAGCGTCTGGACTGGCAGCTAATGCCATTTGGGGCTTTTCTCACGTGGAGCCTGAGGCCCGCACCTCCGCGGGCAAACCCCCAGCGCGAGTGCCCTGGAGATACCCGCCCAAGGGGACAGTGTACCCCCTACTGTGGGGAAGGAGGTTCCTGTTTTCTCTGCACTGGTTCGACTTTCACGCCGAGGATCGACTCACACCATGATGGCAAGTGGAATAGCCCTGTGGGAAAGCCTCATGGGAAAGACTCCAGGGAAAGCCACAGATTCCTTGATCCACGAGAAGGGAAGCGTGACACTGCTGCTACCGCTCAGGAGGAAAGCGCACGTGCATGACTCCACTCGAGCCGAGGACTGACGCCACTTGGGAGACTCCAGAAGTACGCCAAGATCCATGTCAGCACAGGAGAGGAATCCTCAGGTTCTGGTCCCGACTCCACACAAGGTCTTAGGCCCCGGCATCGACGGGAGAGGAATCCTGAGAGGCCCCCTAGCACCTCGCATGGGGACTGGCCTTTCCTGAGGTCACCAGAGCGGGTCCCTGAGGTCTCCGTCGTAACTCGAGAGCACCTGCCGCAACTAGAGAAAATCCAGGAGGTTCTCCCCTCCAGGCGAGATGAGGCCCATTTCCGCTGAGGCGTCTCGAGGCTAATCACACCTAACCTCTGGAACTTCGAAAGGGTCCTTCACACCCTTGCTGCAAGTCAAGAAGTTCTCCGACATACCCATCTCCACTCGAGAGGAAGGACGAGGGTCCCGCCCACATCCAGCAGAGCCCCGTTTCCGCCTCGTAGCTCAAGAAGAGGGATCCTTTCCCTTCGTCGTCGGGAAAGAATTCCCGGCCTTTCCGTCGCATCTCAAGAGGAGGCGCTCTCAACAGGAAAGACGAGAGGAACTCCAGGGCCTTGCCAGCATTCCAAGAGTCCCCCAGATGTCTAAGTTCATTCCAGAAGAACCTGTTTTCCCTGCACTGCCTCGACGTTCACGCCGAGGATCGACTCACACCACCGAGGCACGTGGAACAGCCCTGTTAGAAAGCCTCGTGGGAAAGCCTCAATGGAAAGCGACAGATCCCTTGATCCACACGTCGGCAAGCGTGACACTGCTGTTGCAGCTCGCGAGGAAATGGCAGCTGCATGCCCTCACACGAGAAGAGGACTGACTTCCCTGGTGAGACTCCAGAAGTACGGAAAGATTCATGTCAGCACTGGAGAGGCATCCTCAGGGTCTGGCCCCGACTCCACACAAGGTCTTAGGCACCGGCATCGATGGGAGAGGAATCCCTAGAGGCCCCCTGGTAACTCGCATGGGGACTGGCCTTTCCTGAGGCCACCAGAGGGGTCCCTGAGGACCCGTCGTAACTCGAGAGCACCTGCCGCAACTGGGTAAAATCCAGGAGGTTCTCCTCTCCAGGCGAGCTTAGTCCCATTTCCTCTGAGGCGTCTCGTGGCTAATCACACCTAACCTCTGGAACTTCCAAAGGGTCCTTCACACCCTTGCTGCAACTCAAGAAGTTATCGGACATACCCGTCTCTACTCGAGAGGAAGCACAAGAGTATCGCCCACATCACGAGAAGCCACGATTCCGCCTCCTAGCTCGAGAGGAGGGATCCTTTCCCTGCGTGGTCGGGAAAGAATTCCCGGCGTTTCCGTCGCATCTCAAGACGAGGCGCTCTCCACAGGAAAGGCGAGAGGAACTGCAGGGTCGTGCGACCATTCCCAGAGTCCCACACATGTCTCAGTCCATTCAAGGGAAACCTGTTTTCACTGCACTGCTTCGACTTTCAAGCCGAGGATCGACTCACACCACGGTGGCACGTGGGACAGCCCTGTGGGAAAGCCTCGTGGGAAAGCCTCGAGGGAAAGCCACTGATCCCTTAATCCTCTCGTCGGGAAGCATGACACTGCTGATACAGCTTGGGAGGAAAGCGCACGTGCATGCCCCAACTCGAGACGAGGACTGACTCCCCTGAGGAGACTCCAGAAGTACCCCAAGTTACATGTCAGCACTGCAGATGAATCCTCAGGTTCCGGCACCAACTCTACACAAGGTCTTAGGCCCTGGCATCGACGGGAGAGGAATCCCGAGAGTCCCCAGAGCAACTCGAATGGGGACTGGCCTTTCTGAGGCCACCAGAGCGGGTCCCTGAGGTCCCCGTCGTAAGTCGAGAGCACCTGCCACAACTCGAGAAAATCCAGGAGGTTCTCCCCTCCAGGCGAGATGAGGCCCATTTCCGCTGAGGCGTCTCGAGGCTAATCACACCTAAACTCTGGAACTTCCAAAGGGTCCTTCACACCATTGCTGCAACTCAAGAACTTCCCCTACATACCCGTCTCCAATCGAGAGGAAGCACGAGCGTCCTGCCCACATCCAGAGGAGCCCCGTTTCCGCCTTATAGCTGGAGAGGCGTGATCCTTGCCCTGAGTCACCCAGATGTCTCAGTCCATTCCAGGGAAACCTGTTTTCCCTGCACTGCCTCGACTTCAAGCCGAGGATCGACTCACACCATGGTGGCACTTGGGACAGCCCTGTGGGAAAGCCTCCTTTGAAAGCCTCGTGGGAAAGCCTCAATGGAAAGCCACAGATCCCTTGATCCACGCGATGGGAAGCGTGCCACTGCTGCTACAGCTCGGGAGGAAAGCACATTTGCATGCCCCCACTCGAGCCGAGGACTGACTCCCCTGGGGAGACTCCAGAAGCAACCCAAGATCCATGTCAGCACTGGAGAGGAATCATCAGCTTCCGGCCCGGACTGCACATAAGGTCTTAGGCCCCGGCATCGACGGGAGAGGAACCCGAGAGGCCCCCATGCAACTCGCATGGGGACTGGTCTTTCCTAAGGCCACCTGAGCGGGTCCCTGAGGTCCCTCTCGAAAGTCGAGAGCACCTGCCGCAACTTGACAAAATCCAGGAGGTTCACACCTCCAGGCGAGATGAGGCCCATTTCCGCTGAGGCGTCTCGAGGCTAATCACATCTAACATCTGGAACTTCCAAAAGGTCCTTCCCACCATTGCTGCAACTCAAGAAGTTCCCCGACATACCCGTCTCCACTCGAGACGAAGCACGGGAGTCCCGCCCACATCCAGAGGCGCACCGTTTCCGCCTCATAGCTCGAGAGGAGTGATCCTTTACCTGTGTGTTGGGAAAGAATTCCCGGTATTCCCGTCGCATCTCAAGAGGAGGCCCTCTCCACAGGAAAGGCGAGAGGAACTTCAGGGTCGTGACACCATTCCCAGAGTCCCCCAGATGTCTTAGTCCATTCCAGGGAAACCTGTTTCCCTGCACTGCCTCGACTTTCAATCCAAGGATCGACTCACACCACGGTGGCTCGTGGGAGAGCCCTGTGGGAAAGCCTCGTGGGAAAGCCTCAAGGGAAAGCAACAGATCCCTTGATACACGAGAAGGGAAGCGTGACACTGCTGCTACAGCTCGGGAGGAAAGCGCACGTGCATGCCCCCACTCGAGACGAGGACTGACTCCCTGGGGAGACTCCAGAAGTACCCCAAGATCCATGTCAGCAATGGAGAGGAATCCTCAGGTTCCGGCAACGACTCCACACAAGGGCTTAGGCCCCGGAATCCACGGGACAGGAATCCCTAGAGGCCCCGGAGCAACTCGCATGGGGACTGGTCTTTCCTGAGGACACCTAGTGGGTCCCTGAGGTCTCAGTCGTAAGTCGAGAGCACCTGCTGCAAATCGAGAAAATGTAGGAGGTTCTCCCCTCTGGCGAGATGAGGCCCTTGTACGCTGAGGCGTCTTGTAGCTAATCACACCTAACCTCTGAAACTTCCAAAGGGTCCTTCACACCCTTGCTGCAACTCAAGAAGTTCCCCGACATACCCGTCTCCACTCGAGAGGAAGCACGAGAGTCCCGCCCACATCCAGAGGAGCCCCGTTTCCACCTCCTAGCTCGAGAGGAGGGATCCTTTCCCTGCGTGGTCGGGAAAGAATTCCCGGCGTTCCCGTCTCATCTCAAGAGGATGCGCTCTCCACAGGAAAGGCGAGAGGAACTCCAGGGTCGTGCCACCATTCCCAGAGTCCCCCAGATGTCTCAGTCCATTTCAGGGAAAGCTGTTTTCCTGGCACTGCCTCGACTTTCAAGCGGAGGATCGACTCACACTACGATGGCACGTGGGACAGCCCTGTGGGAAAGCCTCGTGGGACAGACTGCTGGGAAAGCCTCGAGGGAAAGCCACAGATCCCTTGATCCACGCGAAGGGAAGCGTGACACTGCTGCCACACCTCAGGAGGAAAGCGAAAGTACATGCCCCCACTCGAGACGAGGACTGACTCCCCTGGGGAGACTCCAGAAGTACCCCAAAATCCATGTCAGCACAGGAGAGGAATCCTCGGGTTCCGGGACCGACTCCACACAAAGTCTTAGGCCCCATCATCGACAGTAGAGAAATCCCGACAGGCCCCCGAGCAACTCTTATGGGGACAGGCCTTTCCTGAGGCCACAGAGTGGAGCCTGAGGTCCATCGTCGTACTCGAAAAGAGCACCTGCCGCAATTCGTGAAAATGCAGGAGGTTCT
>NW_017218428.1:0-11916 GCF_001704415.2 Capra hircus | reverse complement strand
AAGAGCAATTGGATGGATGTGGAAGCTGTTGCTGGCCGCATGCTTCAGGCCCCACCCCTCCGCCCCGAGAGAAACAGGCGCCCTGTGGCCCCTAGGTCCTGGATGCAGTTTCACACATAGAATGTGTCCCATAGGAGCCAAGAATTTTCCTGACAGACCTAGGCTCACTAGAGCTCTCCTACAGAGCAAAGGGGATGGGACAGATGTGTGGCTGTGGCTCTGCCTTTCCCTGGGAGTGTGGAGCCGCTCCCTATGGCCCGGGCTCCAGGGGAATTGCCCCTGAATAATGACCTCCAAGAAGCGCTTTTCCAACTGGCTGAGACGTGGAGTTCTCAGGATGCAGGGAAAGCGAGTGTCCTTCGGGGAAGCAAAGGCAGTCACCTGTTATCATGACTTACTAGAATAGTAGGTACCTTCTCCGGTTGGGCAGAGGCCTTCCCTACCTGATCTGAAAAAGAAAATGAAGTAGCTCGCTGATTTGAGAAATAATTCCCAGACTTGGGTTTCCAACCAGTATAGAATCCGACAATGGCCCTGTCAGTTAATTAACAGGTTGTGAAGCTGTGGAAATGATGGAAAGAAACAACCAAACTCTTGAAGAGACACTTTCAAAATGGATCATAGAGACTGACTGTACATGGGCTGCTTTCCACACTGTACTTTGCTTCCGGCAGACTTACTCATATTACGGGTAACCGCACGTTCCCACAGTTGTTGTCCTTATGAAATTTTCTATGGGAGACCCCCTCCCACAGTGAGGCAGGTGTTAGCAGATTTGCCACAAGTAAGGGGGTGGGATTTCACAGCAGATGGAACAATTAGGTAAGGTAATAAATCAGGTAACTAAGTTTGTATAAAAAAGAATATCATTCCCCCTTGAGGAACAGATTCATGAATTTGTGCTCAGTGATCAGGTGTGGCTCAATGACTGGAAACACAATTCCTTGGCCTGACATCGGAAAGGTCCTTATACTGTTGTTTTAGCCACAATTCTGAAAGAGATGGGAATACCAGACCACCTAACCTGCCTCTTGAGAAATCTGGATGAAGGTCAGGAAGCAACAGTTAGAGCAGGACATGGAACAACAGACTGGTTCCAAAAAGGAAAAGGAGTATGTCAAGGCTGTATATTGTCACCCTGTTTATTTAACTTATATGCAGAGTACATCATGAAACATGCTGGGATGGAAGATACATGAACTGGAATCAAGATTGCCGGTAGAAATATCAATCAACTTAGATATGCAGATGACACCACCATTATGGCAGAACGTGAAGAGGAAAGGGTATGTCGGGGAACTTCTTGAGTTGCAGCAAGGGTGTGAAGGACCCTTTGGAAGTTCCAGAGGTTAGGTGTGGTTAGTCTCGAGATGCCTCAGCAGAAATGGGCCTCATGTCGCCTGGAACGGAGAGGCTCCTGGATATTTCCGAGTTTCAGCAGGTGCTCTCCTTGTGTGGAGTCGGGGCCGGAAGCTGAGGATTCCTCTCCAGTGCTGACATGGATTTTGGGGTACTTCTGGAGTCTCCACAAGGGAGTCAGGCCTCGTCTCGAGTGGGGGCATGAGCGTGCCATTTCCTCCCATGCTGTAGCAGCAGTGTCACGGTTCCCCTTGCGTGGACCAAGGGATCTGTGGCTTTCCCTCGAGTCTTTCCCACGAGGCTTTCCCACAGGGCTGTCCCACGTGTCACGGTGGTGTGAGTCGATCCTCGGCGTGAAAGCCGAGGCAGTGCAGGGAAAACAGGTTCCTGTGGAACGGACTGACACATCTGGGGGAGTCTTGGAATGGTGGCACGACCCTGCAGTTCCTCTCCCCTTTCCTTTGGAGAGCGCCACCTTGAGATGCGATGGGAATGCCGGGAATTCTTTTCCGAACAAGCAGGGAAAGGATCCCTCATCTCGAGGTACGAGCCGGAAACGGAGCTCCTCAGGATGTGGCCGGGACCATCCTGCTTCCTCTTGAGTGGAGACGGGTGTGTCGGGGAACTTCTTGAGTTGCAGCTTGACTGTGAAAGACTCTTTGGAAGTTCCAGAGGTCAAGTGTGATTAGCCTCGAGACACCTCAGTGGAAACTGGCCTCATCTCGCCTGCAGGGGAGAACCTCCTGTATTTTACCGAGTTTCGGCAGGTGCTCTCGACTTACGACGGGGACTTCAGGGACCCGGTCTGTTGGCCTCAGGAAAGGCCAGTCCCCATGCGAGTTGCTTGGGGGCCTCTCAGGATTCCTCTCCCGTCGATGCAGGGGCCTAAGATCTTGTGTGGAGTCGGTGCCGGAACCTGAGGATTCCTCTCCAGTGCTGACAGGGATCTTGGGGTACTTCTGGAGTCTCCCCAGGAAAGTCATTCTGCATCTCGAGTGGGGGCATGCACATGCGATTTCCTCCCGAGCTGTAGCAGCAGTGTCACGCTTCCCTTCGCGAGGATCAAGGGATCTGTGGCTTTCCCTCGAGGGTTTCCCACAGGGCTGTCCCACGTGCCACCGTGGTGTGAGTCTATCCTTGGCAGGAAAGTCGAGGCAGTGCAGGGAAAACAGGTTTCCCTGGAATGGACTGAGACATCTGGGGGACTCTGGGAATGGTGGCACGACCCTGGAGTTCCTCTCGCCTTTCCTGTGGAGAGCGCCTCCTCTTGAGATGCGACCGGAACGCCGGGAATTCTTTCCCGACCACGCAGGGAAAGGATCCCTCCTCTCGAGCTAGGAGGCGGAAACGGGGCTCCTCTGGATGTGGGCGGGAATCTCGTGCTTCTCTCGAGTGGAGACGGGTTTGTCGGGAACTTCTTGAGTTGCAGCAAGGGTGTGAAGGACCCTTTGGAAGTTCAGAGGTTAGATGTGATTAGCCTCGAGACGCCTCAGCGGAAATGGGCCTCATCTCGCCTGGAGGGGAGAACCTCCTGGATTTTCTCGAGTTGCGGCAGGTGCTCTCGACTTACGACTGGGGACCTCAGGGACCCGCTCTGGTGGCCTCAGGAAAGGCCAGTCCCCATGCGAGTTGCTCGGGGCCTCTCGGGATTCCTCTCCCGTCGAATGCCGGGGCCTAAGATCTTGTGTGGAGTCGGTGCCGGAACCTGAGGATTCCTCTCCAGTGCTGACATGGATCTTGGGGTACTTCTGGAGTCTCCCCAGGGGAGTCAGTCCTCGTCTCGAGTGGGGGCATGCACGTGCGCTTTCCTCCCGAGCTGTAGCAGCAGTGTCACACTTCCCTTTGTGTGGATCAAGGGATCTGTGGCTTTTCCTCGAGGCTTTCCCACGAGGCTTTCCCACGAGGCTTTCACACAGGGCTGTCCCACGTGCCACCGTGGTGTGAGTGGATCCTCGGCTTGAAAGTCGAGGCAGTGCAGGGAAAACAGGTTTCCCTGGAATGGACTGAGAAATCTCTGGCACTCAGGGAATGGTGTCACGACCCTGGAGATCCCCTCGTGTTTCCTGTGGAGACCGCCTCCTCTTGAGATGCGACCGGAACGCCGGGAATTCTTTCCCGACAACGCAGGGAAAGGATTCCACCTCTCGATCTATGAGGCGGAACGGGGCTTCTCTGGATGTGGGCAGGACTCTCGTGCTTCCTCTCGAGTGGAGAGGGGTACGTCGGGAACTTCTTGAGTTGCAGCAAGGGTGTGAAGGACCCTTTGGAAGTTCCAGAGGCCAGGTTGATTAGCCTCGAGACGCCTCCGCGGAAATGGGCTTCATCTCGCCTGGAGGGGAGAACCTCCTGGATTTTCTAGAGTTGCCACAGGTGCTCTCGACTTAAGACGAGGACCTCAGGGACCTGGTCTGGTGGCCTCAGGAAAGGCCAGTCCCCATGCGAGTTGCTAGGGGCCCTTCGGGATTCCTCTCCCGTCGATGCCGGGGCCTAAGACGTTGTGTGGAGACGGTGCCGGAACCTGAGGATTCCTCTCCAGTGCTGACATGGATCTTGGGGTACTTCTGGAGTCTCCCCAGGGGAGTCAGTCCTCGTCTCGAGTGGGGGCATGCACGTGCACTTTCCTCCCGAGCTGTAGCAGCAGTGTCATGCTTCCCTTCGCGTGGATGAAGAAATCTGTGGCTTTCATCGAGGTTTTTGCAGGAGGCTTTCCCACGAGGCTTTCCCACAGGGCTGTCCCACGTGCCACCGTGGTGTGAGTCGATCCTCGGCTTGAAAGTCGAGGCAGTGCAGGGAAAACTGGTTTCCCTGGAATGGACTGAGACATCTGGGGGACTCTGTGTATGGTGGCTCGACCCTGGAGTTCCTCTCGCCTTTCCTGTGGAGAGCGCCTCCTCTTGAGATGCGATGGAAACGCCGGGAATTCTTTCCCGATCACGCAGGGAAAGGATCCCTCCTCTCGAGCTAGGAGGCGGAAACGGGGCTCCTCTGGATGTCGGCGGGAGGCTCGAGCTTTCTCTCAAGTGGAGACGGTTATGTCGGGGAACTTCTTGAGTTGCAACAAGTGGGTGATGTACCCTTTGGAAGTTCCAGAGGTTAGGTGTGATTAGCCTCGAGAGGCCTCATTGGAAATGGGCCTCATCTCGCCTGGAGGGGAGAACCTTCTGGATTTTCTCGAGTTGCAGCAGTTTCTCTCCACTTACGACGGGGACCTCAGGGACATGCTCTGGTGGCCTCAGGAAAGGCCATTCCCCATGCGAGTTGCTCGGGGCCTCTCGGGATTCCTCTCCTGTCGATGCCGGGTCCTAAGACCTTGTGTGGAGTCGGTGCCGGAACCTGAGGATTCCTCTCCAGTCCTGACATGGATCTTGGGGTACGTCCTGAGTCTCCCCTGGGGAGTCAGTCCTCGTCTCGAGTGGGGGCATGCACGTGCGCTTTCCTCCCGAGCTGTAGCAGCAGTGTCATGCTTCCCTTCGCGTGGATCAAGGGATCTGTGGCTTTCCCTCGAGGCTTTCCCACGAGGCTTTCCCTCGAGTCTTTCCCACAGGGCTGTCCCACGTGCCACCGTGGTGTGAGTCGATCCTCGGCTTGAAAGTCGAGGCAGTGCAGGGAAAACAGGTTTCCCTGGAATGGACTGAGACATCTGGGGGACTCTGGGAATGGTGGCACGACCCTGGAGTTCCTCTCGCCTTTCCTGTGGAGAGCGCCTCCTCTTGAGATGCGACGGGAACGCCGGGAATTCTTTCCCGAACACGAAGGGAAAGGATCCCTCCTCTCGAGCTAGGAGGCGGAAACGGGGCTCCTCTGGATGTGGGCGGGACTCTCGTGCTTCCTCTCCAGTGGAGACGGGTATGTCGGGGAACTTCTTGAGTTGCAGCAAGGGTGTGAAGGACCCTTTGGAAAGTTCCAGAGGTTAGGTGTGATTAGCCTCGAGACGCCTCAGCGGAAATGGGCCTCATCTCGCCTGGAAGGGAGAACCTCCTGGATTTTCTCGAGTTGCGGCAGGTGCTCTCGACTTACGACGGGGACCTCAGGGACCCGCTCTGGTGGCCTCAGGAAAGGCCAGTCCCCATGCGAGTTTCGGGGGCCTCTCGGGATTCCTCTCCCGTCGATGCCGGGCCTAAGACCTTGTGTAGAGTCGGTGCCGGAACCTGAGGATTCCTCTCCAGTGCTGACATGGATTTTGGGGTACTTTTGGAGTCTCCCTAAGGGAGTCAGTCCTCGTCTCGTTTGGGGGCATGCACGTGCGCTTTCCTCCCGAGCTGTAGCAGCAGTGTCACGCTTCCCTTCGCGTGGATCAAGGAATCTGTGGCTTTCCTCGAGTCTTTCCACAAGGCTTTCCCACGAGGCTTTCCACAGGGCTGTCCACGTGCCACCGTGGTGTGAGTCGATCCTCGGCTTGAAAGTCGAGGCAGTGCAGGGAAAACAGGTTTCCCTGGAGTGGACTGAGACATCTGGGGGACTCTGGGAATGGTGGCACGACCCTGGAGTTCCTCTCGCCTTTCCTGTGGAGAGCGCCTCCTCTTGAGATGCGACGGGAACGCCAGGAATTCTTTCCCGAACACGCAGGGAAAGGATCCCTCCTCTCGAGCTAGGAGGCGGAAACGGGGCTCCTCTGATGTGGGGGACTCTCGTGCTTCCTCTCGAGTGGAGACGGGTATGTCGGGGAACTTCTTGAGTTGCAGCAAGGGTGTGAAGGACCCTTTGGAAGTTCCAGAGGTTAGGTGTGATTAGCCTCGAGACGCCTCAGCGGAAATGGGCCTCATCTCGCCTGGAGGGGAGAACCTCCTGGATTTTCTCGAGTTGCGGCAGGTGCTCTCGACTTACGACGGGGACCTCAGGGACCCGCTCTGGTGGCCTCAGGAAAGGCCAGTCCCCATGCGAGTTGCTCGGGGGCCTCTCGGGATTCCTCTCCGTCGATGCAGGGCCTAAGACCTTGTGTGGAGTCGTGCCGGAACCTGAGGATTCCTCTCCAGTGCTGACATGGATCTTGGGGTACTTCTGGAGTCTCCCCAGGGGAGTCAGTCCTCGTCTCGAGCGGGGGCATGCACGTGCGCTTTCCTCCCGAGCTGTAGCACAAGTGTCACGCTTCCCTTCGCGTGGATCAAGAGATCTGTGGCTTTCTCTTGAGGCTTTCACACGAGGCTTTCCCACGAGGCTTTCTCACAGGGCTGTCCCACGATGCCACCGTGCTGTGAGTCGATCCTCGGCTTGAAAGTCGAGACAGTGCAGGGAAAACAGGTTTCCCTGGAATGGACTGAGACATCTGGGGGACTCTGGGAATGGTGTCACGACCCTGGAGTTCCTCTCGCCTTTCCTGTGGAGAGCGTCTCCTCTTGTGATGCGACGGGAACGCCGGGAATTCTTTCCCGAACACGCAGGGAAAGGATCCCTCCTCTCGAGCTAGGAGGCGGAAACGGGGCTCCTCTGGATGTGGGCAGAACTCTCCTGCTTCCTCTCGAGTGGAGACGGGTATGTCGGGAAACTTCCTGAGTTGCATCAAGGGTGCGAAGGACCTTTTGGAAGCTCCAGAGGTTAGGTGTGATTAGCCTCGAGACGCCTCAGCGGAAATGGGCCTCTTCTCGCCTGGAGGGGAGAACCTCCTGGATATATCGAGTTGCAGCAGGTGCTCTCGACTTACGACGAGGACCTCAGGGACCCGCTCTGGTGACCTCAGGAAAGGCCAGTCCCCATGCGAGTTGCTTGGGGGCCTCTCGGGATTCCTCTCTCGTCGATGCCAGGGCCTAAGATCTTGTATGAAGTCTGTGCCGGAACCTGAGCATTCCTCTCCAGTGCAGACATGGATCCTGGGTTACTTCTCCAGTCTCCCCAGGGGAGTCAGTCCTCGTCTCGAGTGGGGGCATGCACGTGCGATTTCCTCCCGAGCTGTAGCAGCAGTGTCACGCTTCTCTTCGCGTGGATCAAGGGATCTGTGGCTTTCCCTCGAGGCTTTCCAACGAGGCTTTCCCACAGGGCTGTCCCACGTGCCACCATGGTGTAAGTCGATCTTCGCTTGAAAGTCGAGGCAGTGCAGGGAAAGCAGGTTTCCCTGGAATGGACTGAGACATCCTGGGGACTCTGGGAATGTGGAACGACCCTGGAGTTCCTCTCGCCTTTCCTGTGGAGAGCGCCTCCTCTTGAAATGCGACGGAAACGCCAGGAATTCTTTCCCGACCACGCAGGGAAAGGATCCCTCCTCTAGAGCTAGGAGGCGGAAACGGGGCTCCTCTGGATGTGGGCGGGACTCTCCTGCTTCCTCTCGAGTGTAGACGGGTATGTCGGGGATCTTCTTGAGTTGCAGCAAGGGTGTGAAGTCGCTTTGGGAGCTCCAGAGGTTAGGTGTGATTAGCCTCGAGATGCCTCAGCGGAAATGGCACTCATCTCGCCTGGAGGGGAGAACCTCCTGGATGTTCTCGAGTTTCGGCAGGTGCTCTCGACTTTCGACGGGGACCTCAGGGACCCGCTCTGGTGGCCTCAGGAAAGGCCATTCCCCATGGGAGTTGCTCGGGGGACTCTTGGGATTCCTCTCCCGTCGATGCTGCGGCCTAAGACCTCGTGTGGAGTCGGTGCCAGAACCTGAGGATTCCTCTCCAGTGCTGACATGGATCTTGGGGTACTTCTGGAGTCTCCCCAGGAGACTCAGTCCTCGTCTCGAGTGGGGGCATGCACGTGCGCTTTCCTCCCGAGCTGTAGCAGCAGTGTCACGCTTCCCTTCGCGTGGATCAAGGGATCTGTGGCTTTCCCTCGAGGCTTTCCCACAGGCTTTCCACGAGGCTTTTCCCACAGGGCTGCCCCACGTGCCACTGTGGTGTGAGTCGATCTTCGGCTTGAAAGTCGACGAGTGCAGGGAAAACAGGTTTCCCTGGTAATGGACTGAGACACCTGGTTGTCTCTGGGAATGGTGTCACGACCCTGGAGTTCCTCTCGCCTTTCCTGTGGAGAGCGCCTCCTCTTGAGATGCGACGGGAACGCCGGGAATTCTTTCCCGACAAGCAGGGAAAGGATCCCTCATCTCAGGCTAGGACTCGGAAACGGGGCTCCTCTGGATGTGGCCGGGACTCTCGTGCTTCCTCTCAAGTGGAGACGGGTATGTCGGGGAACTTCTTGAGTTGCAGCAAGGGTGTGAAGAACCCTTTGGAAGTTCCAGAGGTTAGGTGTGATTAGCCTCGAGACGCCTCAGCGGAAATGGGCCTCATCTCGCCTGGAGGGGAGAACCTCCTGGATTTTCTCGAGGTGCAGCAGGTGCTCTCGACTTACTACGGGGACCTCAGGGACCCGCTCTGGTGGCCTCAGGAAAGGCCAGTCCCATGCTAGTTGCTCGGGGCCTCTCGGGATTCCTCTCCCGTCTATGCCGGGGCATAAGATCTTGTGTGGAGTCGGTGCCGGAACCTTAGCATTCCTCTCCAGTGCTGACATGAATCTTGGGGTTCTTCTGTAGTCTCCCCAGTGGAGTCAGTCCTCGTCTCGAGTGGGGGCATGCACATGCGCTTTCCTCTCGAGCTGTAGCAGCAGTGTCACGCTTCCCTTCGCGTGGATCAAGGGATCTGTGGCTTTCCCTCGAGGCTTTCCAACGAGGCTTTCCCACAGGGCTGTCCCACGTGCCACCGTGGTGTGAGTCGATCTTCGCTTGAAAGTCGAGGCAGTGCAGGAAAGCAGGTTTCCCTGGAATGGACTGAGACATCCTGGGACTCTGGGAATGTGGAACGACCCTGGAGTTCCTTTCGCCTTTCCTGTGGAGAGCGCCTCCTCTTGAGATGCGACGGAAACGCCAGGAATTGTTTCCCGACCACGCAGGGAAAGGATCCAGCTAGGAGGCGGAAACGGCTCCTCTGGATGTGGGCGGACTCTCGTGCTTCCTCTCGAGTGTAGACGGGTATGTCGGGGATCTTCTTGTTGCAGCAAGGGTGTGAAGTCGCTTTGGGAGCTCCAGAGGTTAGGTGTGATTAGCCTCGAGATGCCTCAGCGGAAATGGGCCTCATCTCGCCTGGAGGGGAGAACCTCCTGGATGTTCGTTCAATTCAGGACCCGCTCTGGTTGGAAAGGCCAGTCCCAAGCGAGTTGTTCGGGGGCCTCTCTGGATTCCTCTCCCGTCGATGCCGGGGCCTAAGATCTTGTGTGGAGCCGGTGCCGGAACCTGAGTATTCCTCTCCAGTGCTGACGTGGATCTGGGGGACTTCTGGAGTCTCCCCAGTAGAGTCAGTCCTCCTCTCCAGTTGGGGCATGCACGTGCGCTTTCCTTCCGAGCTGTAGCAGCAGTGTCATGCTTCCCTTCGCGTGGATCAAGGGATCTGTGGCTTTCCCTCGAGGCTTTCCCACGAAGCTTGAGAGATCCAGGGAATTCGAAGGGTGGACGGCGTTGGCGTGGAAAGACTTGTTTGTTTATTAATGTAAGATTAGATTAAGAAACTATAGTGTAATAAGAAGATTAAGTGGACGAAGAGGGCTGAATAGCTTGGTTTACGCGGAAGGCCAATAAATTCCAGACAAGGAATTTGCACCATCTACGTTGGGCCACCGGGCGCCGCTTGAATATCTAAGGGTGCTTCGCCTTAAGCTCCCTTTGGTGCGGGTCTTAACAGCCGGGGCAAGTAAGTAGACCTGGCGAGCCTCCGCGCCCCAGATGGAGATTCAGCCTGAAGTTAAAGTAAAGAGCAGAGAGAGGGAAGGGGAGAGAAGAGGAGAGAGAGAGACATGGGGGAGCCAGAGTCCCAAGAAACCAGGCCGAGAGACTAGTTCGAGAAACTGATCCGATCCTTTATTGTTCAGAAGGCCTTTTATACTTTTGATAAAACATGGAGATCAATGGGTAACACAGAATTATGTAGCGTTCGCAGCCCAGACTCTTTCTATACATCATTTTGTATACAAAAGGTCTCAGGTGATTTACATTATCTTCTGGCCAAGAAGCTTGTTAACACTTTTTAGCTCTCTTCCTTAATGAATGTTGATTTTGTTTCCCTGAAGTGTTTTTCTTTAATTTGCATCTCCTTAAAGCATTAAAGTTACATCTCTATAGAACAAAGGTGCAGTGGGATATAACAAAGAAGGTACTTAACTCAAAGATCTAATGTTGCTAATACCAGGTCTACTACTTGTTTTTCTATATACCAACTATATCTAAAAATAAAGGATATGAAAATTTGGCAGCAAGCATTGACTCAACAAATGAAACTTTTAATCAGTCCTATTCTAAAGATTTTGACTCTTCGGAAGCCCTACATTCCTAGGATGTTTTAAGCTTCCTGTGCCTCCTGCAGTCAGGAGGCCTCAAACAATCACACTCGCAGAGTCCTGCAGGCAGGCTAGAAAGCCATCGGAGGGTTTTTAGATTGAAACACTCTTTCAATGCAGAAGACTGAAACCCTGAATTGACTTTTTCCAGAAAATGTCAGAAGAGTGGAAAAGCAGAGCACAAAAGCCGGCAGATTTTTGTTGGGGTACATGCTTAGGAATTTCCAGAGGGGTCCCTGAAGTCTGAGCACGCCTTGCGAATGTCAGCTTCCTTCCTCATGACCTTGTCACGGGCGGGATTCCTCACTCTGGCTCCCGGCATCTCACCCTTTTTAATTTAAATAATTGATTATTTATGTTTAAAATCAGGTGCAGTTCGGTCTCGAGATTCCGAATGCTCTGCGAAGAATCTAGACAATATAGGGAAGTATGATTATGAGGAGCAAGATTATAGACAGTAGACAGAACAGTCTTCAGAAATGAAGTTAGAGAAAGTGTGGGAAAAGTCATTGGCTTCTCCTGCGGTGGTAAAATCTAATCGGGAGTGTTCCAAGGTCTGAATCTGATTATGAAGTTTCCCTAAGTCTAAACTAATATCTGAGCTGTTCCAAAATACCTAAACCTTGATTTTTTAACATTGGGCATTTACACTTGTTGAGTCAATGATTGCTGTTGTAGTAACAATAACAGTTGTTGTAACACAGCAAGAACATAATTATCATATCAATAAGTTGTTACAGTTATAGGACATCTTTAAAACCACAGAAGAGCAGACATTACTTTGAGGAGTTAAACAAGATGAAAACATCCATGGTTCACAAGTCGCTACATTAGGTACATTAAGTTTTCTGGAATCATTGGTGAAAAGAAGAACATAAGGAGAGGATAGACAAGCCAAAATAGAGTAAATAGAGTCATTTTCTGGTTGGAGTTTGTGCTGCAGCAGCTGTTAGTCCTGCCGGGATCTTGATGTTTCTTTTGCCTCTTTTGCCGGTAGGAGCAGCGGCCTTCACCCCGCCCTCTGACACTGGCGCTGTTATGGGGCTGCGAGTGCGGTGCACTGGGTTCCGTCAGTCAGGCTGGCCCCGCCCGCAGCTTTTGGTGCGCGGCTGTTTCCCGCGGTGGTGGTGGCAGAGAAGTTCCCTTTTTCTTTTGTGGCGAATCAGTCTGTCCGGGATCCAAGTTGACGAATCTGCACCCTGTGGAAAAAAATATAAACACTTCCTCGACCCGCAGTAAATTTTGGGTCGGGATCTTTTTGTTATCTGGAGGAGATCTTTTTGCTTTACTAATGGCTTTTTATTTTACTGTTTCAAACGAATCAGCATT
>NW_017218427.1:0-11916 GCF_001704415.2 Capra hircus | reverse complement strand
GAAAAGAAGAATCTTCACATTTGTGGCAAACATGGGATGAAACTGGGGAGGACATCATGCTAAGTGGACTAAGTCAAAGACAATACCATATGATCCCAATTATAAGGAATCTCCAAAAAAGAAGAAAGATGGAACTCATAGTAGAAAATGATTGCCAAAGACTGGAGGGTAAGGGAAATAGGGAGAGAATTCTAAAGGTTACACATTTCATATATAAAAAATTAATAAGATCTGAAGATCTAAATTTGAGCTTCATGATCTAATCATGAGATCTAATCATGAGTTTGAGCAAGCTCTGGGAGTTGGTTATGGATAGGGAAAACGTGTTGCTGCAGTCCAAAGGGTCACAAGAGAGTCCAAAATGAATGAGCAACAGAACTGAACTGAGAATCTGACGTAGAGAATGGTTACCTTAACTAATAAGTGTATTTTTGAAATTGTCTGAGAGACTGGACATCATCATGCGGCATCACCAACTTGAGACATGAGTTTGACTAAGCTCTGGGAGTCTGGGATGTACAGGGAAGCTTGCATACTGCAGTCCATGTGGTCTTTAATAGTCAGCCATGAATGGATGACGGACTCAACTGAAGAGAGTGGAAACTTACTGTGTTCTCTTCAAAAAGCAAAAGTTCAACATGTGTGGTGATGACAGTGTTACTTAATAGAAAGGGAAATCATTCCTAATACATGCACAAATGTGGGTGGACAAGATGACAGAGCAGTGGGTGGAAGTGGGGTTCACCTCTCTCCATGGATATGTCTAGAGATGCAGCAGTTCCCACAGAAGACCAGGTGAGCACTGGAGGGACTCCCTGAGAACTGAGAAGGAATATCCGGATCCATACAGAACTCGGTAGGGTAAAGGAAAGAACAGACAAGGAGGAAGGGGAAAGGAGGAGGAGAGCAAGGGGACCAGACTGCACCTGGGGGTGAGGAAGCTGAAGCGCAGGGGAGAGATCCCCGCATCCATGGCCGTCCACAGTGACCGGGGATGCATTTGAAGTGGTTGGGGAGTGAACTCACTAATCTGTGACAGTCTGAATGGAGTGAGAACCACGTAGACAAGCCATGCTGCAGCTTTCATACCTTGGACAGGGTTGGAAGTCCACTGGTGTCCATGGAAGCTGGGAGCTGGAGCCATGGGGATTGTGGAATGATCCCATGGTGAGGACCTCTGTTGACCGTGGGGAGTCAGCCTGATGGGATGGGATGGAGGAAATCTGCTCCATGAAATGCTTCTTAAGGAAAGCCAGGAGGCCATTAAAGGGGGTTCAACTGCCTGTGGAGTAGAGCTATCTCTTTCTCTATGCTGGTACCTGTAGGGTGAGCAATAGAGAAAGCCTTCAGTGAGGGTGGTCCTTGAGTGCCTGATGCACTAAGCAATGGAGAATTCTGAATGTCTATATACCCGACCTATCCTATTCTCTGTCTAAATTTTGGATTTTAGCATTGTAATATTTTTATGAACTTAAATTTCTTCTGGTAGTTTCTGGTTTACAAATTAAGCTAATTCCTCACATCTGACTCCTTCTTGGTGTTTCAGGAAACTTTCAGAACCTTCCTTCCTCTCAAGGCCATACTGACCTTTACTTTACTGCCAATGTGACTTCCCATACTTAGACTTCTTGCCTAATATATTCTTTCTTTTCTACTCACTGTAAATTTACCAGTAGATGTCCCTATTGTATTAGTACTTATGATAAATTATTAGGCTGATGCGATAGAGAATCTAAAGGATTAGAGTTACAGCATAATAAGAACTCACCTCAAGTTATAATCCATTCAGTTCAGTTCAGTCACTCAGTCGTGTCTGACTATTTGCGACTCATGAATCGCAGCACGCCAGGCCTCCCTGTCCATCACCATCTCCCGGAGTTCACTCAGACTGATGTTCATTGAGTCCGTGATGCCATCCAGCCATCTCATCCTCGGTCGTCCCTTCTCCTCCTGCCCCAATCCTTCCAGCATCAGAGTCAACTCTTCACATGAGGTGGCCAAAGTACTGGAGCTTCAGCTTTAGCATCATTCCTTCCAAAGAAATTCCAGGTTTGATCTCCTTCAGAATGGACTGGTTGAATCTCCTTGCAGCCATGGGACTCTCAAGAGTCTTCTCCAACACCACAGTTCAAAAGCATCAATTCTTTGGTGCTCAGCCTTCTTCACAGTCCACTCTCACATCATCTATGACCACAGGAAAAACCATAACCTTGACTAGACAGACCTTAGTCGGCAAAGTAATGTCTTTGCTTTTGATGCTCCCATTTAAAACTAATTTTCTATCTATATATTATTGAGGTCTCCTAACTCATTTTCCTTACTAGGTGGCTCAATTTTGAAATGAAATATAGAAAACAATGGAATGGTAAGCTCTGGAAATTACTTTCCTTTTGATATGCATCATTAGTAAGGATGCAAATATTAGTTTTTTTTTTCCCCAGTGGGCTAATCTTAGTACACATTATAGCTCACTGTGGGTGATTGCTATTGATTGAAGAATGTACACATTGAACTGTAATTGTCAAACAAGTGAGTGGAGATGAAGAAAGTAATGCCAGGAATGCACAGGCTTTTGTGTTCTAGAAGGAAAAACCTTGCTGAGTCTCTCATCTACAGTCTAAACTTCAGGTTTATTGAAACTCTTACTTTAATTATGCTCCATTAAATTTTTGATTGTTTGGGTTTTTTGCCCTTGAGTTGTATGGACTCGTGTATTTGGATGTTAAGCCCATATCAAATGTATGATTTGGAAATATCTTCTGTCATTCTGTAAGTTGCCATTTGATTTCGCTGATGTTCCTTTGTTTGGAGTTTGATGTGGTCCCACTGGTTTGTTTTGCAGTTGTTGCCTTTGCTTTTGGTGTGAAACCAAAAAACAATTGTAAAACCTGATGGCAAGAGACTATCTCAATGTCTTCTTCTAAGAGTTTAATCGCTTAAAAGTCTTATGTTCAAAACTTTATTCCATTTTTATTTATTTTTGTGCATGGCAAAGACAGGGGCACAGTTCCATTTTTCATAGGACTCTCCAGTTTCCCCAGTGCCATTTTTGACAAACTTGTCCTTTCCCCACTGGACAGTCTTAGCTTCTTTTTCATAAGCTAACCGACATTATATGGGTGTTCATTTATTTCTGGCTTTGCCGTTCTGCTCTGTTGACCTATGTGTTTATTTTTGTGCCAGAAGCAAATCATTCTGTCTTGATTATTATAGCTTTCTAATACAATTTGAAATCAGCAACCCTAGTCTCGAAATTTGTTCTTTTTCCCCCAAGATCACTTTTATCTTTGGTGTTTTGTGATTTAATACAGCAGAATAGACCAAGAAGAGATGGGAAAAGTACACAGAAGAACTATACCAAAAAATATCTTAATGACCCAGATAATCATAATGGTGTAGTTTCTCACTTAGAGCCAGAAACTCTGGAATGTGAACTCCAGTGGGTTTAAAAAGCATGCTGCCAACCAAGCAAGTGGACGTGATAGAATTCCAGCAAAGCTATGAAAATCTTGAAAGACGATGCTATATATGTGCTCCACTCAATATGTCAGAAAATTTCGAAAAGCCAGCAGTGACAACACGACCGGAAAAGGTCAATGCTCATCCCAGTTCCCAAGAAGGACAGTATTAAAGAATGTTCAAGCCACTGAACCGATGCAGTCATCTCCAGTTCTAGTAAGGTTATGATCAAAATCTTCCTGGCTAGGCTCCAGCATTATGCGAACCTAGAACTTCCAGATGTTCATCCTGGCTTTAGAAAAGGCAGAGGAACCAGAGATCAAATTGGCAGCATCTGGTGGAACATAAGGGAAAGCAAGGGAATTCCAGAAAAACACCTGCTTCATTGATCTCGCCAAACTGTGTGGATGAAACTGGAGCCTATTATACAGAGTGAAGTAAGCCAGAAAGAAAAACACCAATACAGTATACTAACAACAAAGTGGAAAATTCTTAAGGAGATGGGCATACCAGACCAACGTTACTTGTCTTCTGAGAAACCTGTATGCAGTTCAAAAAGCAACAAGTTAGAACCAGACAAAGAAGAATAAACTGGTTCAAAATTGGTGAAGGAGTCTGTCAAGGCTGAATATTGTCACCCTGCTGACTTAACTTATACGCAGAGCATGTCATGCAAAATGCTGGACTGGATGAGTCCTAAAGGCTGGAAGCAAGATTGCTGGGAGAAATATCAACAACCTCAGATATGTGAATGATACCACTCTAATGGCAGAAAGCGAAGGGGAACTAAACAGCCTCCAATGAAGGTGAAAGAGGAGAGTGAAACAGCTGGCTTAAAACTCAATATCAAAAAAGCTAAGATCATGGCATGTGATCCCGTCATTGACATGGCAAATAGAAGGGGAAAAGGTAGAATCAGTGACAGATTTCCTCTTCTTGGGCTCTAAAATCACTGTGGATGGTGACTGCAGACATGAAATTACAAGACAATTGCTTCTTGGCAGGAAAGTCATGACAAACCTAGACAGTGTGTTAAAAGCAAAAACATCACTTTGCCAACAGAGGTCTGTATAGTCAAGGCTATCCTCATTCCAGTAGTCATGTACGCATGTAAGAGCTGGACAGACAGTAAAGAAGGCAGAGTGCTGTAGAACTGATGTTTTCAAACTGTGGTGCTGTAGAAGACTCTTGAGAGTCCCTTAGGCACCAAGGAGACCAAACCAGTCAACCTTAAAGGAAATCAACCCCATATTCACTTTGGAAGGACTGATGCTGAAGCTGAAGCTCCAATACATTGGCCACCTAATGTGAATAGCTGACTCATTGGAAAAGACCCTGATGCTGGGAAAGATTGAACGTAGAAGAAAAAGAGGGTGACAGAGGATGAGTTGGTTGGATGGCATCACCGATTCAAAGGGCATGAACTTGGGCAAATTCTAGGAGATGGTAAGGAACAGGGAAGGCGGGCATGGTGCAGTCTATGCAGTCAGTAAGAGTCAGACGTGACCTGACAACTGAACAACAACAAGAGTTTTATACGAGTTGTAGAATTTTTTTTTTTTTCTGTTTTGTGAAACATGCCTTGGAATTTTGAAAGAGACTGCATGTTTGGAGAAGGCAGTGGCACTCCAATCCAGTACTCTTGCCCAGAAAACCCCATGGATGGAGGAGCCTGGTAGGCTGCAATGCATGAGATCGCGAAGAGTCGGACATGACTGAGAGACTTCACTTTCACTTTTCACTTTCCTGCACTGGAGAAGGAAATGGCAACCCACTCCAGTGTTCTTGCCTGGAGAGTCCCAGGGACGGCACAGGCCTGTTGGGCTGCCGTCTATGGGGTCTTACAGAGTCGGACACAACTGAAGCGACTTAGCAGCAATAGCAGCAGCAGCATCAGTGAATATGTAGATAGCTGTGGCTAGTATGGATGTATTAACAATATTAATTCTTCCAGTCAATAAATATGAAATATGTTCCATTTGTGTGTTTGAAACATTACCTTCATGAGTGTCTTGAATGTTTTCCTACATAGATCTTTCATCAACTTGCTTAAATTTGTTTCTAAGTATATTATTTTTTTGATGCAATGGTAAATGGGATTATTTGTATTTCTATAACGTGTTTTGGTGTATGGATAGGTAACTGAGTTTTATATATTCAAATACTGTATACAAAATGCATGCTATTTTTTTACAGAATAGACAATTTTTCCCACAAATAAGACAATTTTTTTATCTGGGAGCTTTTTAACTTTATCTTTCAAAACTGTGCAATCCCCAAGGTATATACCAGGAGAAATCCTATAATTCCTTAGTCCTTGGCTTCGTATCAGCACCACAGAGCATTCAGTATGCATGAGGCTTTGGGGTACCTTAGCCAAGAGAGTCTCCTCATTGGGTGCCATGGTCTAATACTTGTGTTCTCCCAAATTCATATGTTGAAAACCTAATCCCCAAAGTGACGATTTTAGATGGTGGGACCATTTGAAAATAATTAGGTCATGAGTTCAGAACCCACATGAGGGCAGAGCCTACATGAATGGGATTAGGGGCCCTTGTGAAAGAGGCCTGAAATACTTGCTCATCCCTTCTATTTAGGGATATATCCAGAAGAGGTCCTCACTCACTCAACCATGCTGGGATCCTGATCTTGAACTTCGAGCCTTCAGAAATGTGATAAATAATATGGTTTTATAAACCACCTGGCCTCTGGCATTTTATAATAGCAGCCCACATGGCACTAAAACTCTGGACATGATTAAGTGGGAAAAAAAAAAAAAAGTCAATCTTGTTTTCCCTTCCTAGATCATGAATGTGGAAACAAGTAACATAGATAATCAATTCCAGTGGCATGTGATAACATACTGCATAGAACTGTAAATTTCTTTCAAATTATAGTTCTTTGACATGCTCACATAGGAAGATATTTTCTTAGACGTAATTAAATTTTAAACCAATAAATTTTGGATTTTATAGAATCAGTTGAGGGTGTTAAGAGCAAAGATAGAGGTTTCCCAAAGTAAGAGCAATTCAGCGTGAAGACGGCACCATTACAGCTACCCCAATCTACAGCCCGTTGTCCTAAACATGAAGCAACTGGCCCCAAAGGCCTGTCACTGAGCTCTCAACTGAATCCTCACACAACTGCTCTTTGACTTAGAAAACTTATCTTCACTTCTCTAGGCCTTGGTTTTCTCAACTAAACAAGGAAATTATTTTTACATTTCCAAAGAGTATGCAAATCTCTCTAGAAAACATGATCCCAAACTGAGGTGTTATTCTTTTTCCTGAAAAGAAAATTATCGATTGTTCATGAAGTTTCCCTGTTTGGATCGCTTCTACTTCACATTATCTGCTCTATCTCACAGTGTATTTCTCTGGCTTAGCTTTAAGAAAAATTCCTTGATAGAAGTAATTACTTGATTGTTATGGAATACTACTTTTATCTTTGGTCTTTCAGTGAAAAGCAGAAGTTGTAGTTAAGCACACTAGTGAGAGAAATTGTTTCTAAATGTCAGTATGTCAACTTGAGGAATTTTTTTATACGTAGTTGCTGAGTCAGGTCCAACAATTTACGACTCCATGGTCTGACGACCCACCAGGCTCCTCAGTCCATGGGAATTCTCTAGGCAAGCATACTAGAGTGGTTTGACATGCACTCTTCCAGGGATCTTCCTGACTAGGGATGGAATGCAGGTCTCCTGTACTGGCAGGAGGACTCTTTGCTGTCTGAGCCAACAGCTCCCGATAAAATGATTCTTGATGTATACAGAAGATGTGTGATTGTCTACTTTTGTTTACTGCCACAGTGGTTTTATTTCTGTTAACATCTCAGTCCTGTTTCTATTTCACCTGAACACACTCTAGAATGCAAGTTCTTTCTGAAAGAAAAAAAAAAAAAAACAAAACAAAAACACAGAAGGAAACTTTATCTGGAATAGCAGTTAACATTCTGTCCTATTCAGCCTTTTTGTCAGTGACTTGATTATTACATTATCTTAGACATAAAACTGTGAGGGCTTAGTGTAGGTGGAATAAAAGACCGAACAGGTTTTAGTTCACTGGTATGCTGTAGGAACAGCCATCAAAAATTCATTGAAAGTTTATTCTGCACGAATAAAAGTGTTTTCGTTGAACAAACACCTAATGAAGTCCTCTTGGATACAAAGAATGGACAGTAGTAAGAGCACACATGTGGACTTTGTGAATTAGGACTTAAATTTTAATAGAAAAACAGAAATGATGTGAATTTCAAAGTTAAATGTTGCACCACAATTGGGATACCTGTCGAGAGGGAGAAGCACAGAATGCCATATTTCCACATAACAAGGAGACCTGAGCTGTGCCAGAGTCAGGAAACGCTGTTTGCAGGGAAGTGGTTTTTACTGAGTTCTGAAAGATGTTGAGGAGGTAATCTTGTAAGAGAGAGAGGGTGTTCCAGGGAGAAGAAGGCATTTGTAAAGAGCTTAGCCATATGTGAGAATATAGAGTGAAGAAGATCAGACATGCCAGGATTGAACCTTCATGGAATTCAATTTACTTGGTAAAACTTATGCTAACTGGACAGTGAATAAAATGTGGAATATGATCAGCTGTGAAAGAGGTAAGAATCAAGTTTTTCAGAGCATAGGAGATATTTCAATTTGCCGGGTATTTCGGTAAAGAGTCACCTAAACCTAGGAGACCTGGTTTCTATTGCTACTTTTGCATCAAGTTTTATAAGTTTAGATAAGTGACATAATCATTCTTGGATTTACTTATATATCTTTATTATGGGAGGATTGCCTAGGTTTCTGACTTTTCTGAATATCCAATGAATCCCTATTATTTGGAAATTAAAAAAAACTCTTTACATACCAAGTGTAATGTCTGAAATACCTACATAATTATATAAAAAGCATTGAAATCTTCCTATTTTTCTTTTTTTCAGTTTTTAAAAAAAATATATTTCATGTTTGGGAACGCATGTAAGAATTAAAGATTTTAAAATTTAAAAAAAAAATAATAAAAAAATTAAAAAAAATATATATTTTTCCAGATAAAATGGCAAGATACTTAAAGAATACCTGACAGTTTAATAGGTATACATTGTCAATGGATTCTTCATTGATTTAATTAACATATCTATTAATATCACCTCACATATTTACCTTTCAAGATCTTTTTGGTGAGGACTTTTAAGTTTTACTGCCTTACAAGTGTGCTAGGTGATTTCAGTCATGTCCAACTCTTTGTGACCCCATGGACTATATAGTCTGCCAGGCTCCTCTGTCCATGGGGAGTCTCCAGGGAAGAATGTTAAGGTGGGTTGCCATGCCCTCCTGCAGGGGATCTTCCTGACCCAGGGATTCAACTCTCTATTCTTTATGTAATGTCCTTGTATTCCTTTGTCTTTGGAAATTTTCTTTGACCTGTAGTCTACTTTATCGAATTTTAACATATGGTTTTATCCTTTTATATTCCAAATATCCATGCCATTATTGAGTTTCTTGGGCTTTCCTGGTGGCTCAGACAGTAAGGAATCCACTTTGTCTTATGAAAACCTGGATTCAACCCCTGGGTTGGGAAGATCCCCTGGAGGAATACATGAGATCCATATTCTTCCCTGGAGAATTCCATGGACAGAGGAGCTTGGTGGGCGACAGTCCATGGGGTCACAAAGAGTCAGGAACAGCCTGGCAACTAATGCACCACCTGGTGTTCCTTCACATTTATTCCTTGGGAGGAACAGCCCTACTCAGGCTGCCTTCTGATGCTAGGTTGGAGGTCAGGAATGCTGGGCCTGGCTTGTCTTCTCTTAGGTGCTGCTGTGTTGTTCTTCCATTCTTCAGGCCCTAATCTAGTTAACCTTCCTCTTGCCAACTATACAAGGTCTCCTTTAGTGGTCTCTTCTTATTTCCAGAACAAACAAAGGGGTGGGCACAAAGAGATCAAGCCCATCTTGTTTGAACCAGAAGCCCAAGGTGTGTTTTATAACCTAGGGAAGAGATTTCATGGAGGGAAGTTGAGGAGGAAAGTGAAAGGAGTCCACAGTAGGCTGGAGATGAAAGTCGTGGAGTCCCTTTCTTTAGAAGTCATCAGAAGCTGAGAAAGTATTGTTCCTAGGTGATATGTATATTCAGCTCTGAGTGAGTACACTTTCTGTTTCTGCAAACTGTAAGACTTCTGTATTTTTTCATTAATTTCCTTTACAAAGGGATATAAATGATGATATCCATATGACATATTATTCATTCTTCTAGGCCATTGCTCCGCATTTATTATAACTTGAGATTTAAACCCTGAGAAAAAGATTTCTGTTGTAGAGTTTGGATTATTTACCAGTAGATGAATTGATGGAAAACAAAGAACTAAAATGATTACTTAATTCAGCTCACAAAATTTTACATATGCATATGAAGAGAGTTATTTTTACTAGCCTGTGAGATGAGTGTAATTGTGCAGTATTTTGAGCATTCTTTAGCACTGCCTTTCTTTGGATTTGAATGAAAACTGACTTTTCCAGTCCTGTGACCACTGTTGAGGTTTTCCAATTTTGCTGGCATATTGAGTGCAGCACTTTCACAGTATCATCTTTCAGGATTTGAAATAGCTCAATTGGAATTCCATCACTTCCACTAGCTTTGTTAAGATCATGGTATCTGGTCCCATTACTTCATGGGAAATAGATGGGAAACTGTGGAAATAGTGTCAGACTTTATTTTGGGGGGCTCCAAAATCACTGCAGATGGTGACTGCAGCCATGAGATTAAAGGACACTTACTCCTTGGAAGAAAAGTTATGACCAACTTAGATAGCATATTGAAAACCAGAGACATTACTTTGCCAACAAAGGCCCATCTAGTCAAGGCTATAGTTTTTCCTGTGGTCATGTATGGATGTGAGGTTGGACTGTGAAAAAATCTGAGCACCGAAGAATTGATGCTTTTGAAATGTGGTGCTGGAAAAGACTCCTGAGAGTCCCTTGGACTGCAAGGAGATCCAACCCGTCCATTCTAAAGGAGATCAGCCCTGGGTTTCTTTGGAAGGTCTGATGCTAAAGCTGAACTCCAGGCCTTTGGCCACCTACTTTGAAGAGTTGACTCATTGGAAAAGACTCTGACTCTGGGAGGGATTGGGGCAGGAGGAGAAGGGGACGACATAGGATGAGATGGGCTGGATGGCATCACCGACTCGATGGATGTGAGTTTGAGTGAACCCCAGGTGTGGTGATGGACAGGGAGGCCTGGCGTGCTGCAATTCATGGGGTCACAAAGAATCGGACATGACTGAGCGACCTAACTGAACTGAACTGATGAAGAGAGTTATTCACATATAATTGTATTCTTGGCCACTTGTGGTATTCTGACTTTGATTCAAACTATATATAAAAGAAATTACTTTATTATGATAGTTAAATAACTGGTATAATTATGTGTGTATATTCAGACTCCATTAGTCCAGTGGCCATAAAAATGAGTGTCCTCATCCCCTGGGGAAGAAAATGTTACTATTTCCATTTCTATTTATTTTTGTCTCAATGTAATTTAGTTTATATTTGTGTATATTTTTTAAAATGTCATAATATATTAGAATAGCAATGCATATATGATTCTTTTACATAATATAATTAGGTCACTGACGATGTGTTGAAAAATGGAAAACACTTTGGAGATTAGTTCTTCAGGAATCAGAAAACTATCAAAATTTGCTGCATAAAATGTTACTTAATTGGGGGAATTTACCAAAATTTTTTTTATGAAACCAGTTCAACTGAAGAGAGGCAGAATATTCAGAACATGCATATTTGGCGTGAGTTTGCATAGAGACTCAGACACGGAAACATTTTTGAAGTTGCATAGAAGATCAAGAGACCTGACTGGATAGGGAAAACTTGAATCTTGAAGGCAAGAGAGCATTTGCTCCCCTCAGTGTGGTCTAAGTTGTTTTTCTTTGAATCATTCTTTTCCGCCTTAAACCCCATCCTCTGCTTTACTAGTTCTTTTCCCTAGTACAGATCACCTGTTAACATAACATATAATGTACTTGGATTCATGTTTCTTGCAGATTATCTGTCTTCCCCCAGCTAGAATATCAGTTCCATGAGGACAAGTGTCTGCCTGCTTAGTTTAGTGATGTTAAACCAAGCACCTATGAGAGTTTCTGAGTCAGGGAGGAATTAAGTCAATGATCAATTGGTTAAATGACCAATAGAAGAGTACTGAGGCAGGCCTATAGTTTCGAAATTTTGATTTTCATTAGCTATTGTAAATAAGCTGTTCTGCAGTTAATATTTCAAGTTAAGACACGTTTCTGTATCTACTATTAGCATAAACATAAACTACATTTGAAGAAAAGTTTAGACCCAACATGATAGCCAAAATGCACATTTGAAAAAACAAATTATACTAGTTTATTTGTTTTCTTTATCTAATATATAATTATATCCTTTTCAAAAACTTTTCCTTACATATGTGTA
>NW_017218426.1:0-11917 GCF_001704415.2 Capra hircus | reverse complement strand
TCAGCTGCCATGTAGAACTGCCGACACTGAACCCAACCAGACTTCGGCCGTTCAAATAGGGAGGAAGAAGTAATGTCTAAGGCCTGTATATTTTCGCTCACCTGCTGCTTCATTTTAACTGCCCCCGACATACAGCTCATGAGCAAACACTGCGCGCCTGTATGAAGCCACAAGGCCTTGGAATCAGCATTGCCGGTGAGACAAATATCAGAGTCACCACAGATATGCAGATGACCCACCCTTACTGGGCCAAGGGGATATGACGTAAAAAGATGCCCTCTTTGATGAAAGTGGCAAGAGATGGAGAGGGGTCTTGTCCTGACCTGCATACAGGTTTCTCAAGAGACAGGTCAGGTGTCTGTATTCCCATCTCTCTTCAGAATTTTCCCAGTTTATTGTGATCCACACAGTCAAAGGCTTGCATAGTCAATAAAGCAGAAATAGATGTCTTTTTTTTCTGGAACTCTCTTGCTTTTTCAATGATCCAGTGGATGTTGGCAGTTTGATCTCTGGTTTCTCTGCATGTTTTAAATCCCTCTTGAACATTTGGAAGTTCACAGTTCATGTGAACTTGGAGAATTTTGAGCATTACTTTACTAGTGTGTGAGATGAGTGCAATTGTGCAGCAGCTTGAATATTCTTTGTCATTGCCTTTCTTTGGATTGGAATGAAAACTGACCTAATGACTAGATGTTTCAATTGCATATGCTGAAAGAACTGGCTGTGCAGTTTTGAAGAAAAAAAAATCATTTTAACCCATTTTCTCTGAAGTGCAAGGCATATCATGGCCATCCCTAAATCTAAAGTCACCTTTCTTTATGTAGTCATAGTTCATGCCTAAATTATAGCCAACTCGTGCTCAAATGGACTCTGATGTCAGGGCAGATCAACTAATAAAAGCTTGGATTGTCCTCTGGAGGAAAGTGAGATCTTGGTCCACGAGAAGAATCTGAAGGTTAAGGAACTTGCAAGAGTGGGGAAAGCTTAGTCCATCCTACATGTACCAAAATCTTAAATAAGGCTTATTTACTTTACCAAAGTAAAAAAACAGATGATGAAAACAATTATAAATCAATGAAAGGTAAAGAAATCCATAGTCTGTTATCAAAATTGCATTCTAAGAAAACTTTGTTCTCTCAACCTAGAGAGGAGACTAAATTCCATCTGGTACCAGCTTACCAGAAGACAAACAAACAAACAAACAAATTATCGGTAAGCTTAAAAAAAGTATATTCCATATATCTTGAAGTAGCAGTATTTCTGCAAAGGCATCAGTGTGAAACCATAGAGGACATGGTTAAAACCTGATTAAATAGAAATTGACAATGTAATCTGGTCACTGCTGCGACTTGAAATGCTTTAATATGATAACTGGAATTATAACTGACAGCATTTGACCAGGACATATCAGATTTTCACGGATGTCAGATAATTTCTAGGATATCTATATTAGGAACTGAAGGAATCTTTGAACCTAGAAAGAAAACAACAGTCTCAAAGGCCCTTGCTGAATCATCTATCAGCAAGGAATGTCTTTGCAAGGATCGCAAAGTGAAGGGAAAATACACCGACCTGCCTCTGCAACTTTGGTCCTCTGAGCAGATCTGGAGGTCTCCCTTTGTATAAGCTAACCTGTTCCTCTCCAAATAGAGGTTTGCAACACAAAACAAGTGGCCGCCTATTCTTCCCCGAAGGAGGCTCTCTTTCCCCACATCCTGCGAAACACCCTTTCCCAGCCTCCTGGAAAAGCGCTTCTTGCAGTTCCTTTCAGAAAATCCTATGGACGGAGAAGCCTGGTAGGCTGCAGTCCGTGGGTCGCTGAGGGTCGGACACGACTGAGCGACTGCACTTTCATTTTCACTTTCATGCATTGGAGAAGGCAATGGCAACCCACTTACTGTTCTTGCCTGGAGAATCCCAGGGACGGGGGAGCCTAGTGGGCTACCGTCTATGGCGTCGCACAGAGTCGAACACGACTGAAGCAACTTAGCAGCAGCAGCAGCAGCAGTTCCTTTCTTAGGGGCAGTTATCCCTGAGATTGGGACCTGGAAAGGCAGAGCCACCTCCACACACACGTCTTTTCTGTCCCCTTTCCTCTGGAGGAGAGCTCTAGTGAGCCTAGGTCTGTCAGGAAAATTCTTGGCTTTGACGGGATCCCACCCAGTGTGTGAACCTGCATACCCGACCTAGGGCCACAGGCACCTGTTTTGCTCGAGTGGGTCCTGGAGGGTGCAGCATAGCAAGAGCTTAAAAATCCATTCAATTTGTCTTTTTTTTTTTACCTCGAGAGTACGAGTTTGCTCCACCTCCACCCTTTGGCAGTGTGGAGGAAGAGGGCACCACCCTCTCCCAAAGGGACATAGGGCCTACCAGGAGAGAAAGGCCCCTTGAGGAGCTGAGCCCAGGTAGGCAGCCAGTGATGTCAAGCACACTCCCGCTGCTTGATTCTTCATGGGCACTCCCACGATCTGCTAGGAATGTCTTTGCAAGGATCTCAAAGGGAAGGGGAGATACATGGCCCTGTCTCTGGAACTTCAGTCCTCTGAGCAGATCTGGAGGTCTTGAGTTGTATAAGCAAACCTGTTCCTTCCAAATAGAGGCTTGCAAACACACCCCCGGTGGTTGCCTCTTCTTCCCCGAAGAAGTCTTTCTTTCCCCACATGCTGCGAACTCCCTGTCCCAACCTCCAAGAATAGCGCTTCTTGCCATTCCTTTCTTAGAGGCATTATCCCTGAGCTTGGGGCCGTAGGGAGTAGCCCCACACTCACAGGGAAAGGCAAAGACTCCTCCATACATCTCCTCTATCCCCTTTGCTCTGGAGGAGATCTCTAGTGAGCCTAGGTCTTTCAGGAAAATTCTTGGCTTGGACAGGATCTCACCCTGTTTGTGAACCTGCATACCCAACCAGGGGCCACAGAGCACCTGTTTCAGTAAAGTGGGCCCTGAAAGGGTGCAGCCTAGCAAGAGCTTGAAAATCCATTCAATTGCTGTTTTTGTACCTCTGACAGAGCGAGCTTGGCTCCACCCTTTGGCAGTGAGGAGAAAAGAGGCATGACACCCTCCCCAAGGGGACATGGGGCCTACTTCCAGAGGAAAGGCCCCTTGTGGAGCTGAGGCCAGGAAGGCACACAGTCGTGTCAA
The DNA here is from genome assembly GCF_001704415.2 of Capra hircus. Classification (NCBI taxonomy): domain Eukaryota; kingdom Metazoa; phylum Chordata; class Mammalia; order Artiodactyla; family Bovidae; genus Capra; species Capra hircus. Next base: position 8,776 of record NW_017218426.1, on the reverse strand, counting down.
ACACACTCCCACTGCTTGCTTCTTCAGGGGCACTCCCGCTATCAGCTAGGAATGTCTTTGCAATGATCACAAAGGGAAGGGGAGATACAGGGCCCTGCTTCTGGACCTCCGGTGCTCTGAGCAAATCTCGAGGTCTCCCCGTTGTTGGTCAAGGTCAAGGTCAAGTTCAAGTTCAAGGTCAAGTTCAAGTTTAAGGTCAAGGTCAAGTTCAAGTTCAAGTTCAAGCTCAAGATCAAGGTGAAGTTTAAGTTCAAGTTCACGGTCAACTTCAAGGTCAAGGTCAAGTTCAGGGTCAAGTCCAAGGTCAAGGTCAAGGTCAAGTTCAAGTTCAAAGTGAAGTTCAAGGTCAAGGTCAAGTTCAAGTTCAAGTTCAAGTTCAAAGTCCAAGTTCAAGTTCAAAGTCAAGTTTCAAGTTCAAGTTCAAGGTCAAGTTCAAGTTGAAGTTCAAGGTCAAGCCCAAGTTCAAGTTCAAGGTCAAGTTCAATTTCAAGTTCAAGGTCAAGCCCAAGTTCAAGTTCAAGGTCAAGGTCAAGGTCAAGTTCAAGTTCAAGGGCAGGGCAAGGCCAAGCCCAAGACCAAGGCAAGGGCAACAGCAACGCCAAGGCAAGGCCAAGGCCCAGGCCAAGGCAAAGGCCAAGGCCACCAAAGCGACGCCCAAACCCCGTAACGCCTGACAAAAGGCAGAAGCCACTAGGCCCCTGTGCAGAGGAAGCCACTGAAGGCAGCAAGGCCACAGAGCTCCCCGACTCCCATTCCCACATGAAGATGTGAGGATAAAGGGCCTCATCCCAGCAAAGCACCCGCTCCCACCACCCCCAACCCGGCCCCCGCCCCCCGCAGCACGCCCCCTGAAACAACACTGTCTTCCCAGAAAAGAGAACGGAGAAGCCATGTGTGTGCCAAAGGAGCAAGATGAACGAACGATGCCACGCCCTCCGAATTTGGGCACACCTGACGCCTCGGAACCCTGGGCCTGGCCGATGGGTCCCAGCCGTTCTCGGGTGGGAGGGGGGGTCAACACATTGGCCGAGAGCCCTTGCCCAGGCCACCCGCAAATCCCCTGAGATGTGATCCGACCACAGGGACCGAGGGCAAACGTACCGCTTGAGGTGCTGGAGGAGCCGGACGAAGCCATGGTGGGAGAGGCACTCGGGCACGCTGCAGACTGCTGGCCGAGTGGGCGGGGACCCAGCAGCTCAGGACTCTGGAGAACGGGAGGCGTCTCCGCCACCATTGACGTCAATAGGGTTTGGGTGGGTAGATGGAGGGGGCCGCCCCTGCCTCTTTCCAAGCAGAGACCCTGGACGGAGTCCCGTGGAGCGAGTGGGCTTTTCCCGGCACGGCTGTGCCCTGGACCGCCAAGATCCCCGTTGGGGTGGGCGGGCAGTTCGGGGGCTTTGGTTTGTGGCCCTCCCTCGCAGCGGGGGGTGGGTTCAACCCCGAGTGGATCAATCAGGGGCCCTCAGCAGTGCCAAGGGAACTCACCGCCCAGGAAACGCCCCTAGGTCCCTTTGAATTGGCCACCAAACGCCCCCTTTCCCAGCCTGCCTTGCTCTGAGATTTCCCGCCTTTTCACATTCCACAGGTCCCTGGTCCTCGACTGTCCCCCGCTGGCTCCTCCGAGGCATTCCGGGACACCAGACGCTCTCTCCAGTGCCTCCACCTAGATCCCTCGCTGTCCTCGCCTCCGTTTCCCCCATGCCCCTCCCCAACTCCCTCCGTGGGCTCTTGGCATCCTTTCCCTACAGCAGTCCCAGAGTGCCATCCCCGAGGGTTTTGAGTTGCCTGGAGCCCAAGGCTCGGCCAGAGACCTGAGGGGCCAGCGTCTGGACTGGCAGCTAATGCCATTTGGGGCTTTTCTCACGTGAGCCTGAGGCCCGCACCTCCGCGGGCAACCCCCCAGCACGAGTGCCCTGGAGATACCCGCCCAAGGGACAGTGTATCCCCTACTGTGGGAAGGAGGTTCCTGTTTTCCCTGCACTGGTTCGACTTTCCACGCCGAGGATCGACTCACACCATGGTGGCAAGTGGAATAGCCTTGTGGGAAAGCCTCATGGGAAAGACTCCAGGGAAAGCCACAGATTCCTTGATCCACGAGAAGGGAAGCGTGACACTGCTGCTACCGCTCGGGAGGAAATAGCACGTGCATGACCCCACTCGAGCCGAGGACTGACGCAAGCTTGGGAGACTCCAGAAGTACGCCAAGATCCATGTCAGCACTGGAGAGGAATCCTCAGGTTCCGGTCCCGACTCCACACAAGGTCTTAGGCCCCGGCATCGACCGGAGAGGAATCCTGAGAGGCCCCCCTAGCACCTCGCATGGGGACTGGCCTTTCCTGAGGTCACCAGAGCGGGTCCCTGAGGTCTCCGTCGTAAGTCGAGAGCACCTGCCGCAACTCGAGAAAAATCCAGGAGGTTCTCCCCTCCAGGCGAGATGAGGCCCATTTCCGCTGAGGCGTCTCGAGGCTAATCCACACCTAACCTCTGGAATCTCCAAAGGGTCCTTCACACCCTTGCTGCAAGTCAAGAAGTTCTCCGACATACCCATATCCACTCGAGAGGAAGGACGAGGTTCCCGCCCATATCCAGCGGAGCCCCCGTTTCCGCCTCGTAGCTCGAGAAGAGGGATCCTTTCCCTTCGTCGTCGGGAAAGAATTCCGGCCTTCCGTCGCATCTCAAGAGGAGGCGCTCTCCACAGGAAAGACGAGAGGAACTCCAGGGCCCTTGCCAGCATTGCAAGAGTCCCCCAGATGTCTAAGTCCATTCCAGAAGAAACTGTTTTCCCCTGCACTGCCTCGACGTTCACAGCCGAGGATTGACTCACACCACCGTGGCACGTGGGACAGCCCTGTTGGAAAGCCTCGTGGGAAAACCTCAATGGAAAGCGACAGATCCCTTGATCCACACGTCGGCAAGCGTGACACTGCTGCTGCAGGTCGTGAGGAAATGGCAGGTGCATGCCCCCACACGAGATGAGGACTGACTCCCCTGGTGAGACTCCAGAAGTACGGAAAGATTCATGTCAGCACTGGGAGAGGCATCCTCAGGGTCTGGCCCCGACTCCACACAAGGTCTTAGGCACCGGCATCGATGGGAGAGGAATCCCTAAAGGCCCCCTGGTAACTCGCATGGGGACTGGCCTTTCCTGAGGCCACCAGAGCGGGTCCCTGAAGACCCGTCGTAACTCGAGAGCACCTGCTGCAACTGGGTAAAATCCAGGAGGTTCTCCCCTCCAGGCGGGATGAGGCCCATTTCCTCTGAGGTGTCTGGAGGCTCATCACACCTAACCTCTGGAAATTAAAAAGGGTCCTTGCTGCAACTCAAGAAGTTCCCCGACATACCGTCTCCACACGAGAGGAAGCACGAGGGTCCCGCCCACATTCAGAGGAACCCGTTTCCGAGAGAAGGATCCTATCCTGCTTAGTCAGGAAAGATTTTTCGGCGTTCCCATGGCATCTCAAGAGCAAGGGTTCTCAATAGGAAAGGCAAGAGGAACTCCAGGGTCGTGCCACCATTTCAAGAGTCCCCCAGATGTCTCAGTCCATTTCAGAGGAACCCGTTTCCCAGCACTGCCTCGAATTTCACGCCGAGGATCCACTCACACCATGGTGGCATGTGGGACAGCCCTGTGAGAAAGCCTCGAGGGAAAGCCACAGATCCCTTGATCCCCGGGAAGGGAAGCGTGACACAATCTGCTACACTGTCCCTGAGGTCACGGTCGTATGTCGAGAGTACCTGCCGCAACTCGAGAAAATCCAGGAGGTTCTCTGCTCCAGTCGAGATGAGGCCCATTTTCTCTGCGGCGTCTCGAGAGTAATCACAACTAAACTCTGAAACTTCCAAAGTGTCCTAAAACACCCTTGCTAAAACTCAAGAAGTTCCCCGACATACCCGTCTCCACTCCAGAGGAAGCACGAGGGTCCGGCAACCGCCAGAGGAGCTCCGTTTCCTCCTCCAAGCTCGAGATGAGGGATCCTTCCCTGCTTCCTCGGGAAAAGAATTCCCGACGTTTCGACGCATCTCAAGAGGAGGCTCACTGCACAGGAAAAGGCGAGAGGAACTCATGGGTCGTGCCACCATTCCAAGAGTCCCCCAGATGTCTCAGTCCATTCCAGAGGATCCTGTTTTCCCTGCACTGCCTCGACTTTCAAGCCGAGCATCGACTCACACCACGGTGGCACGTGGGACAGCCCTTTGGGAAAGCCTCTTGGGAAAGCCTCGTGGGAAAACGTCGAGGGAAAGCCACAGATTCCTTGATCCACGCGAAGGGAAGCGTGACACTGCTGCTACAGTTCGGGAAGAAAGCGCACGTGCATGACCTCATTCGAGACGACGACTGGCTCCCCTGGGGAGACTCCAGAAGTACCCCAAGTTCCATGTCTGCACTGGAGAGGAATCCTCAGATACTGGCACCGACTCCACACAAGGTTTGAGGCACTGACATCGACGGGAGACGAATCCCGAGAGGCCCCCGAGCAACTCGCATGGGGACTGGCCTTCACTGAGACCACCAGAGAGGTTCCCTGAGGTCCCCGTCATAAGTCGAGAGCACCTGCCGCAACTCGAGAAAATCCAGGAGGTTCTCCCCTCCAGGCGAGATGAGGCCCATTTCCACTGAGGCGACTAGAGCTATTCACAGCTAAACTCTGGAACTTCCAAAGGGTCCTTCACAGCCTTGCTGCAACTCTAGAAGTTCCCCGACATACCCGTTTCCACTCGAGAGGAAGCACGAGAGTCCCAACCACATCCAGAGAAGCCCCGTTTCCACCTCCTAGCTCGAGAGGAGGGATCCTTTCCCTGCGTGCTCGGGAAAGAATTCCCGGCGTTCCCGTCGCATCTCAAGAGGAGGCACTCTCCACAGGAAAGGCGAGAGGAACGCCAGGGTCATGCCACCATTCCCAGAGTCCTCCAGATGTCTCAGTGCATTCCAGGGAAACCTGTTTTCCCTGCACTGTTTTGACTTTCAAGCCGAGGATCGACTCACACCACGGTGGCACATGGGACAGCCCTGTGGGAAAGCCTCGTGGGAAAGCCTCGTGGGAGAGCCTCGAGGGAATGCCACAGATCCCTTGTTCCACGCGAAGGAAGCGTGACACTGCTGCTACAGCTCGGAGGAAAGCGCACGTGCATGTCCCCACTCGAGACGAGGACTGATTCCACTGGGGAGACTCCAGAAGTACCCCAAGATCCATGTCAGCACTGGAGAGCAATACTCAGGTTCCGGCACCGACACCACACAAAGGTCTTAGGCCCCGGCATCGACGGGAGAGGAATCCCGATAGGCCCCCGAGCAACTCGAATGGGGACTGGCCTTTCTTGAGGCCACCAGGGCGGGTCCCTGAGGTCCCCGTCGTAAATCGAGAGCACCTGCCACAACTCGAGAAAATCCAGGAGGTGTCCCCTCCAGGCGAGATGAGGCCCATTTTCCGCTGAGGTGTCTCGAGGCAAATCACACCTAAACTCTGGAACTTCCAAAGGGTCCCTCACACCCTTGCTGCAACTCAAGAAGTTCCCCGACATACCCGTCTCCACTCCAGAGGAAGCACGAGAGTACCGCCCACATCCAGAGGAGCCCCGTTTCCGCCTCCTAGCTCGAGAGGAGGGATCGTTTCCCTGCGTGGTCGGGAAAGAATTCCCGGGCATATCCGAGGCAACTCAACGGGAGGTGCTCTCCACAGGAAAGGCGAGAGGAACTCCAGGGTCGTGCCACCATTCCCAGAGTCCCCAGATGTCTCACTCCATTCCAGGGAAACCTGTATTCCCTGCACTGCCTCCACTTTCCAAGCCGAGGATCGACTCACACCACGGTGGCACGTGGGACATCCCTGTGGGAAAGCCTCGTAGGAAAGCCTCGTGGGAAAGCCTCGAGGGAAAGACACAGATCCCTTGATCCATGCGAATGGAAGCGCGACACTGCTGCTACAGCTAGGAAGGAAAGCGCACGTGCATGTCCCCACTCGAGACTACGACTGACTCCCCTGGGGAGACTCCAGAAGAACCCCAAGATCCATGTCAGCACTGGAGAGGAATCCTCAGGTTACAGCACTGACTCCACACAAGGTCTTAGGCCCCAGCATCGACGGGAGAGGAAACCCGAGAGGCCCCAGGAGGCCCCCGAGCAACTCGCAAGGGACTGCCTTTCTGAGCGACTAGAGCGGGGTCCCTGAGGTCCCGGTCGTAAGTCGAGAGCACCTCAGCAACTCGAGAAAATCCAGGAGGTTCTCCCCTCCAGGCGAGATGAGGTCCATTTCAGCTGAGGCGTATCGAGGCTAATCACACCTAACCTCTGGAACTTCCAAAGGGTCCTTCACACCCTTGCTGCAAACTCAAGAAGTTCCCCGACATACCCGTCTCCACTCAACATGAAACACGAGAATCCCGCCCACAACCAGAGGATCCCCATTTCCGCCTCCTAGCTCGAGAGGAGGGATCCTTTCCCTGCCGTGGTCGGGATAGAAAACCCGGTGTTCCCATCACATCTCAAGAGGAGGCGCTCTCCTCAGAAAGACGAGAGGAACTCCAGCGGTCGTGCCACCATTCCCAGAGTCCCCTGGATGTCTCAGTCCAGTCCAGGGAATCCTGTTTTCCCTGCACTGCCTCGACTTCCAGGCGAGGTTCGACTCACACCACAGTGGCACGTGGGACAACCCTCTGGGAAAGCCTCGTTGGAAAGCCTCGTGGGAAAGCCTGGACGGAAAGCCACAGATCCCTTGCTCCATGCGAAGGGAAGCGCTGACACTGCTCTACAGCTCAGGGGGAAACGCACCTGCATGCCCCCACGACGAGACTGACTGCCTTGCGGGAGACTCCAGAAGATACACCATGATCCATTTCAGCACTGGAGAGGAATCCTCAGTTTCCCGACTGCCGACTCCACACAAGTCTTAGGCCCCGGCATCGATGGGAGAGGAATTCCGAGAGGCCCCGAGCAACTCGCAAGGGACTGGCCTTTCCTGAGGCCACCAGAGCGGGTCCCTGAGGTCCCCGACGTAAGTCGATAGCACCTGCCGCAACTCGAGAAATCCAGGAGGTTCTCCCCTCCAGGCGAGATGAGGCCATTTCCGCTTGAGGCGTCTCCAAGCTAATCACACCTAACCTCTGGAACTTCCAAAGTGTTCTTCACACCCTTGCTGCAACTCAAGAAGTTCGCCCGACATACCTGTCTCCACTCGAAAGGAACACGAGTCCCGCCCACATCCAGAGACGCCCCCATTTCCGCCTCCTAGCTCGAGAGAGGGAGTCCTTTCCCTTCTGTGCTCGCGGAAAGAATTCCCGTCATTCCCGTCGCATCTCAAGGGGAGGCGCTCTTCACAGGAAAGGCGAGAGGGACTCCAGGTCGTGCCACCATTCCAGAGTCCCCCAGATGCTCAGTCCATTCCAGGGAAACCTGTTTCCCTGCACTCCCTCGACTTTCAAGCGAGGATCGACTCAAACCGCGGGTCACGTGGAGACAGCCCTGTGGGAAAGCCCTGCGGGAAATCCTCAAGGAAAAGCCACAGATCCCTTGATCCAAGCAAAGGAAGCGTGACACTGCTGCAAAAGCTGGGGAGGAAAGCGCACGTGCATGCCTCCCTTCGAGACGAGACTGACTCCACTGGGAGACTCCAGAAGTACCCCAAGATCCATGTCAGCACTGGAGAGAGAATCCTCACGTTCCGGCACTGACTCCACACAAGGACTTAGGCCCGGCATCGACGGAGAGGAATCCCGAGAGGCCCCCGGACAACTCGCATGGGGAATGGCCTTTCCTGAGGCCACCAGAGCGGGTCCCTGAGGTCCCAGTCGTAAGTCGAGAGCACCTGCCGCAACTCGAGAAAATCCAGGAGGTTCTCGCCTCCAGGCGAGATGAGGCCCATTTCCGCAGAGGCGTCTCGAGGCTAATCACATCTAACATCTGGAACTTCCAACGGGTCCTTCACACCCTTGCTGCAACTCAAGAAGTTCCCGACATACCCGTCTCCACTTGAGAGGAAGCACGAGAGTCCTGGCAACATCCATAGGAGCCCCGTTTCCGACTCCTAGCTCGAGAGGAGGATCCTTTCCCTGCGTGGTCGGAAAGAATTCCCGGCGATCCCGTCGAATCTCAAGGAGAGGCGCTCTTCACAGGAAAGGCGAGAGGAACTCCAGCGTCGTGCCACCATTTCCAGAGTCAACCAGATGTCTCCGTCCATTTCAGGGAAACCTGTTTTCCCTGCACTGCCTCGACTTTCAATCCGAGGATCGACTCACATCACGGTGGCACGTGGGACAGCCCTATGTGAAGCGTCGTGGAAAGGCCCTGATCCCTTGATCCACGCGAAGAGAAGCACGACACTGCTGCTACAGCTCGGGAGGAAAGCGCACGTGCATGCCCCCACTCGAGACGAGGACTGACTCCCCTGGGGAGACTACATAAGAACCCCAAGATCCATGTCTGCACTGGAGAGGAATCCTCAGGTTCCCGCACCGACTCCACACAAGGTCTTTGGCCCCGGCATTGACGGGAGAGAGGAATCCCGAGAGGCCCCTAGCAACTCGCATGTGGACTGGCCTTTCCTGAGGCCACCAGAGCGGGTCCCTGATGTCCCAGTCGTAAATCGAGAGCACCTGCCACAACTCGAGAAAATCCAGGAGGTTCTCCCCTCCATTTGAGATGAGGCCCATTTCCGCTGAGGCGTCTCGAGGCTAATCACATCTAACATTTGGAACTTCTCAAAGGGTCCTTCACACCCTTGCTGCAATTCAAGAAGTTCCCCGACATACCCGTCTCCACTCGAGAGGAAGCACGAGAGTCCCG
>NW_017218425.1:0-11918 GCF_001704415.2 Capra hircus | reverse complement strand
CTCTGGGAAAGCCTCGTGGGAGAGCACAAGGAAAGGCACAGATCCTTGATCCAGCGAAGGGAAGCGTGACACTGCTGCTACAGCTCGGGAGGGAAGCGCACGTGCATGCCCCACTCGAGACGAGGACTGACTCCCCTGGGTAGACTCCAGAAATACCCCAAGATCCATGTCAGCACTGGAGAGGAATCCTCAGGTTCCGGCACCATCTCCACACAAGTTTATGCCCGGCATCGACGGGAGAAGAATCCCGAGAGAGTCGAGCAACTCGCATGGGGACTGGCCTTTCCTGAGGCCACCAGAGCGGTCCCTGAGGACCCGTCGTAAGTCGAAAGCACCTGCCAACTCGAGAAAATCCAGGAGGTTCTCCCTCTAGGCGAGATGAGGCCTATTTCCGCTTAGGCGTCTCGAGGCTAATCACACCTAACCTTTGGAACTTCCAAAGGACCCTTCACACCCTTGCTGCAACTCAAGAAGTTCCCCGACATACTCGTCTCCACTCGAGAAGAAGCACCAGAGAACCCGCCCACATCCAGAGGAGCCCCGTTTCCGCCTCCTAGCTCGAGAGGAGGGATCCTTTCCCTGCGGGTCGGGAAAGAATTCCCCGGCGTTCCTGTCGCATCCAAGAGGAGGCGCTCTCCACAGGAAAGGCGAGAGGAACTCCAGGGTCGTGCCACCATTCCAGAGTCCCCCAGATGTCTCAGTCCATTTCAGGGAAAACCTGATTTCCCTGCACTGCCTCGAATTTCTAGCCGAGGATCGACTCACACCACGATGGCACGTGGGACAGCCCTGGGGAAAGCCTCGTGGGAAAGCCTCGAGTGAAAGCCACAGATCCCTTGATCCACGCGAAGGGAAGCGTTGCACTGCTGCTACATCTCGGGAGGAAAGCGCACGTTCATGCCCCACACAAGACGACGACTAACCCCTGGAGACTCTAGAAGTACCCCAAGATCCATGTCAGCACTGGAGAGGAAACCTCAGGTTTCGGCCCGACTCCACACAGGGTCTTAGGCCCCGCATCGACGGGAAAGGAATCCGAGAGGCCCAGAGCAACTCGCATGGGGACTGGCCTTTCCTGAGGCCACCAGAGCGGGTCCCTGAGGTCCCCGTAGTAAGTCAAGAGCACCTGCCGCAACTCGAGAAAATCCAGGAGGTTCTCCCCTCCAGGCGAGATGGGCCCTTTTCCTCTGAGGCGTCTCGAAGCTAACCATACTAACATCTGGAACTTCCAAAGGGTCCTTCACACCCTTGCTGCAAACTGAAGAAGTTCCCCGACATACCTGACTCCACTCGAGAGGAAGCACGAGAATCCCGCCCACATCCAGAGGAGCCCCGTTTCCGCCTCATACCTCGGAGGTCAGGTATCCTTCCCTGCATGTTCGTGAAAGAATTTCCGGTGTTCCCGTCGCATCTCATGAGGAGGCGCTCTCCACAGGAAAGGCGGAGGAACTCCAGGGTCGTGCACCATTCCAAGAGTCCCCCAGATATCTCAGTCTGCCGGGGTCCAGCCCGCTGGATCCAGGGAATTCGACGGCATGGACGGCGTTGTCGTGGAAAGTCTTTTTTATTTATTAATGTAAGATTAGATTAAGAAATTATAGTGTAGTAAGAAGATTAACTGGAAGAAAAGGGCTGAATAGCTTGGTTTACGTGGAAGGCCAATAAAATTCCAGACAAGGAATTTTCACCATCTACGTTGGGCCACCAGCCCCTGCTTGAATATCTAAGGGTGCCACACCTTAAGCTCCCTTTCGTGCAGGTCTTAACAGCCAGGCAAGTAAGTAGACCTGGCGAGCCTCCGCGCCCTGGTGGTGATTCAGCCTGAAGTTAAAGTAAAAAGCAGATGAGAAGGAAAGGGAGAGAAGAAGAAAGAGAGAAAAAGACACGGGGGAGCCTGAGTCTCAAGAAACCAGGCCCGAGAGACTAGTTCGAGAAACTGGTCCGAGAAACTGGCCCATCCTTTATTGTTTCATAAAGCCTTTTATACTTTTGATAAAACATGGAGTTCAATGGGTAACACAAAATTATGTAGCGTTCGCACCCCAGACTCTTTTCTGTACATCATTTTTGTATACAAAAGGTCTCTGGTGATTTACATTATCTTCTGGCCAAGAGGCTTGTTAAACACTTTTTGGCTCTCTTCCTTAATGAATGTTTAATTTGTTTCCTCTGAAGTGTTTTTCTTTAATCTGCATTTCCTTAAAGCATTAAAGTTACATCTCTATAAACAAAGGTGCAGTGGGTTATAACAAAGAAGGTACTTAAACTCAAAGATCTAATGTTGCTAATACCAGGTCTACTACTTGTTTTTTTTAATATACCAACTCTATCTAAAAATAAAGGATATGAAAATTTAGGCAGCAAGCATTGACCCAAAAAATGAAACTTTTAATCAGTCCTATTATAAAGATTTTGACTCCTCGGATGCCCCTACATTCCTAGGATGCTTTAAGCTTCCTGTGCCTCCTGGGGAAAGGAGGCCTCAAACAATCACATGCCCAGCTGTACGAGTCCTGCAGGCAGGCTAGAAAGCATTCAGAGGGTTTTTGGATTGAAACACTCTTTCAAATGCTGAAGACTAAAGCCCTGAATTGACTTTTTCCAGAAAATGTCAGAAGAGTGGAAAAGCAGAGCAAAAAAGCCGGCAGATTTTTGTTGGGGTATGTGCGTAGGAACTTCCAGAGGGGTCCCTGAAGTCTGAACACACAATGCCTATGTCAGCTTTCTTCCTCATGACGTTATCACGGGCGGGAGTCCTCATACTGGCTCCCAGCATCAGTCCAATCCAGAGGAACCTGTTTTCCCTGCACTGCCTCGACTTTCACGCTGAGGATCAACTCACACCACGGTGGCACGAGGGAAAGCCCTGTGAGAAAGCCTCGTGGAAAGCCTCCAGGGAAAGCCACAGATCCCTTGATCCACACGACGGGAAAGCGTGACCCTGCTGCTACAGCTCGGGAGGAAAAGCCACACGTGCGTGCCCTCACTTGGAGAGGAGGATTGACTCTCCAGGGGAGACTCCAGAAGAACCCCAATATCCATGTCAGCACTGCAGAGGAAACCTCAGGTTCCGGCCCCGAATCCACACAAGTTGTTCGGCCCGGGCATCAACAGGAGAGTTATCAAGAGAAGACCCCAGCATCTGGCATGGGGACTGGCCTTTGATGAAGCCACCAGAGCGGGTCCCTGAGGTCCCCGTCGTAAGTCGGGAGCACCTGCCGCAACTCGAGAAAATCCAGGAGGTTCTCCCCTCCAGGCGAGATGAGGCCCATTTCCAATGAGGTGTCTCGAGGCTAATTACATCTAATCTCTGGAACTTCCAAAGGGTCCTTCACACCCTTGCTGCAACTCAAGAAGTTCCCCGACATTCCCATCTCCACTCGAGAGGAAACACGAGAGTCCTGCCCACATCCAGAGTAGCCCCGTTTCATCCTCCTAGCTAGAGATGAGGGATCCTTTCCCTGCTTGGTCGGGAAAGAACTTCCGGCATTCCCGTCGCATCTCAGGTGGAGGCGCTCTCCACAGGAAGGGAGAGAGGAACTCCCATGGTCGTGCCACCATTTCAAGCGTCCCCAGATGTCTCAGTCCATTCCAGAGGATCTTGTTTTTACAGAGTGCCTAAACTTTCATTCCGAGGATCGCCTCACACCACGGTGGCACGGGGGACAGCCCTGTGGGAAAGCCTCGTGGGAAAGCCTCTAGGAAAAGCCTAGAGGAAAAGCCACAGATCCATTGATCCACGCGACGGGAAGCATGACACTGCTGCTACAGCTCGGGAGGAAGGGGCATGCGCATGCCCATGCCCCCACTCGAGACGAGGACTGATTCCCCTTGGGAGACTTCAGAAGTATCCCAAAAACATGTCAGCACTGGAGAGGAATACTCAGGTTCTGGCCCCCACTCCACACAAGGTCTTGGGCCCCGGCATGTACCGGTGAGGAATCCGAGAGGCCCTCTAGCAACTCGCATGGGGACTGGTCTTTCCTAAGGCCAACAGAACGGGTCCCTGACGTCCCGTCGTAAGTCGAGAGCACCTGCCACAACTCGAGAAAATGAAGGAGATTCTCCCCTTCAGGCGAGATGAGGCCCATTTCCACTGAGACGTCTCGACGCTAATCACACCTAACCTCTGGAACTTCCAAAGGGTCCTTCACACCATATCTGCAACTCAAGAAGTTCCACGAGAGACCCGTCGCCACTACATAGGAATCACCAGGTACCACCCACATCCAGAGGAGCCCCAATTCCCCCTCCTAGCTCAATGTGAGGGATCCTTTCCCTGATTGGCCGGGAAAGAATTCCTGTCGTACCTGTCGCATCTCAAGAGGAGGCACGCTCCACAAGAAAGGTGAGAGGAACTCCAGGGTCGTTCCACCATTCAAGAGTCCCCCAGATGTCTCAGTCCTTTCCAGAGGAAACTTGTTTACCCTGCACTGCCTCGACGTTCACGCGGAGGACCGACTCACACGATGGTGGCACGTGGGACAGCCCTGTGGGAAAGCCTCGTGGGAAAGCCTCGTGTGAAAGCCACGAGGGAAAACAAGAAACCCGTTGATCAACCCAAGGGGAAAATTGACTCTGCTCCTAATGCTCGGGAGAAAAGCGCACGTGCATGCCCCCATTGGAGACGAAGATGACTCCCCTGTGGAGACTCCAGTAGTACCCCAAGATCCATGTTAGCACTGGAGAGGAAACCTCAGGTTCGGGCACCGACTCCAAACAAGGTCTTAGGCCCCGTCATCGACCGGAGAGGAATCCCGAGAGGCCCCTTAGCAACTCGCAAGTCGACTGGCATTTCCTGAGTGGACCAGAGAGGGTTACATAAGTCCCGGTCGTAACTGGAGAGCACCTGCTGAAACTCGAGAAAATCCAGGAGGTTCTCCCCTGCAGGCGAGATGAGGCCCATTTCCGCTGAGGCGTCTCGAGTCTAATCACACCTAACCTCTGGAACTTCCAAAGGGTCCTTCACACCCTTGCTGCAACTCAAGAAGTTCCCCGACATACCCGTCTCCACACGAGAGGAAGCACCAGAGACCCGCCCACATCCAGAGGAGCCCCGTTTCCGCCTCCTAGCTCAAGAGGAGGGATCCTTTCCCTGCGTAGTCAGGAAAGAATTCCTGGCGTTCCTGGCGCATCTCAAGAGGAGGCGCTCTCCACAGGAAAGGCGAGAGGAACTCCAGGGTCGTGCCACCATTCCCAGAGTCCCCCAGATGTCTCAGTCCATTTCAGGGAAACCTGATTTCCCTGCACTGCCTCGAATTTCTAGCCGAAGATCGACTCACACCACGATGGCACATGAAACAGCCCTGTGGGAAAGCCTCGTGGGAAAGCCACGAGGGAAAGCCACAGATCCCTTGATCCATGCAAAGGGAAGCGCGGCACTGCTGCTACAGCTCGGGAGGAAAGCGCACGTTCATGCCCGCACACAAGACGACGACTAACTCCCCTGGGGAGACTCCAGAAGTACCCCAAGATCCATGTCCACACTGGAGAGGAATCCTCAGGTTCCGGCACCGACTCCACACAAGGTCTTAGGCCCCGGCATCGAAGGGAGAGGAATCCTGAGAGGCCCCCGAGCAACTCGCATGGCGCCTGGCCTTTCCTGAGGCCACCAGAGCGGGTCCCTGAGGTCCCTGTCGTAAGTAGAGAGCACCGGCCGCAACTAGAGAAAATCCATTAGGTTCTCCCCTCCAGGCGAGATGAGGCCCATTTCCGCTGAGGCGTCTCGACGCTAATCACACCTAACCTCTGGAACTTCGCAAAGGGTCCTTCACACCCTAGCTGCAAATCAAGAGGTTCCACGAGAGACCCGTCGCCACTCCATAGGAATCAACAGGGTACCACCCACATCCAGAGGAGCCCCAATTCCCCCTCCTGGCTCAAGATGAGGGATCCTTTCCCTGATTGGCCGGGAAAAATTCCTGTCGTACCTGTCGCATCTCAAGAGGAGGCACGCTCCACAAGAAAGGTGAGAGGAACTCCAGGGTCGTTCCACCATTCCAAGAGTCCCCCAGATGTCTCAGTCCTTTCCAGAGGAACTTGTTTACCCTGCACTGCCTCGACGTTCACGCGGAGGACCGACTCACACGATGGTGGCACGTGGGACAGCCTTGTGGGAAAGCCTCGTGGGAAAACCTCGTGGGAAAGCCTCGTGGGAAAGCCTCGTGGGAAAGCCTCGAGGGAAAGCCACAGATCCCTTGATCCACGCGAAGGGAAGCGAGACAGTTCTGCTACAGCTCGGGAGGAAAGCGAACGTGCATGCCCTCACTCGAGCCGAGGACTGACTCCCCTGGGGAGACTCCAGAAGTACCGCAAGATGCATGTCAGCACTGGAGAGGAATCCTCAGGTTCCGGCACAGACTCCACACAAGGTCTTAGGCCCCGGCGTCGAAGGGAGAGGAATCCCGAGAGGACCCCGAGCAACTCGCATGGGGACTGGCCTTTCCTGAGGACACCAGAGCAGGTCCCTGAGGTCCCCGTCGTAAGTCGAAAGCACCAGCCGCAACTCGAGAAAATCCAGGAGGTTCTCCCCTCCAGGCGAGATGAGGCCCTTTTCCTCTGAGGTGTCTGGAGGCTAATCATACCTAACCTCTGGAACTTCCAAAGGGTCCTTCACACACTTGCTACAACTCAAGAAGTTCCTCAACATACCTGACTCCACTCGAGAGGAAGCACGAGAGTCCCGCCCACATGCAGAGGAGCCCCGTTTCCGCCTCGTACCTCGCGGTCAGGTATCCTTTCCTTGTATGTTCCGGAAAGAATTCCCGGTGTTCCCGTCGCATCTCATGAGGAGGCGCTCTTCACAGGAAAGGCGAGAGAAACTCCAGTGTCGTGACATCATTCCAAGAGTCCCGCAGATAGCTCAGTGTGCCGGTATCCAGCCCCGCTGCATCCAGGGAATTCGACGGATGGACGGCGTTGACGTGGAAAGACTTGTGTATTTATTAATGTAAGATTAGATTAAGAAATTATAGGGTAGTAAGAAGATTAACTGGAGGAAAAAGGCTGAATAGCTAGGTTTACGCGGAAGGTCAATAAAATTCCCGACAAGGAATTTTCTGGCGGACTCTGGGAATGGTGGCACGACCCTCGAGTTCCTCTCGCCTTTCCTGTGGAGAGCGCCTCCTCTTGAGATGCGCCGGGAACGCCAGGAATTCTTTCGCGACCACGCAGGGAAAGGATCCCTCCTCTCGAGCTAGGAGGCGGAAACGTGGCTCCTCTGGATGTGGGCGGGACTCTCGTGCTTCCTCTCGAGTGGAGACGGGTATGTCGGGGATCTTCCTGAGTTGCAGCAAGGGTGTGAATGACCCTTTGGAAGTTCCATAGGTTAGGTGTGATTAGTCTCGAGACGCCTCAGCGGAAATGGGCCTCATCTCGCCTGGAGGGGAGAACCTCCTGGATTTTCTCGAGTTGCGGCAGGTGCTCTCGACTTACGACGGGGACCTCAGGGACCCGCTCTGGTGGCCTCAGGAAAGGCCAGTCCCCATGCGAGTTGCTCGGGGGCCTCTCGGGATTCCTCTCCCCTCTATGCCGGGGCCTAAGATCTTGTGTGGAGTCGGTGCCGGAACCTGAGGATTCCTCTCCAGTGCTGACATGGATCTTGGGGTACTTCTGGAGTCTCCCCAGGGGAGTCAGTCCTCGTCTCGAGTGGGGGCATGCACGTGCGCTTTCCTCCCGAGCTGTAGCAGCAGTGTCACGCTTCCCTTCGCGTATATCAAGGGATCTGTGGCTTTCCCACGAGGCTTTCGCACAGGGGTGTCCCAAGTGCCACCGTGGTGTGAGTCGATCCTCGGCTTGAAAGTCGAGGTAGTGCAGGGAAAACAGGTTTCCCTGGAATGGACTGAGACATCTGGGGGACTCTGGGAATGTGGCACGACCCTGGAGTTCCTCTCGCCTCTCCTGTGGAGAGCGCCTCCTCTTGAGATGCGACGGGAACGCCAGGAATTCTTTCCCGACCACGTAGGGAAAGGATCCCTCCTCTCGAGCTAGAAGTCCGGAAACGGGGCTCCTCTGGAAGTGGGCGGGACTCTCGTGCTTCCTCTCGAGTGGAGACGGGTATGTCGGGGAACTTCTTGAGTTGCAACAAGGGTGTGAGGACCCTTTCGAAGTTCCAGAGGTTAGATGTGATTAGCCTCGAGACGCCTCAGCGGAAATGGGCCTCATCTCCCCTGGAGGGGAGAACCTCCTGGATTTTCTCGAGTTGCGGCAGGTGCTCTCGACTTACGACGGGGACCTCAGGGACCCGCTCTGGTGGCCTCAGGAAAGTCCAGTCCCCATGCGAGTTGCTCAGGGGCCTCTCGGGATTCCTCTCCCGTAGATGCTGGGGACTAAGACCTTGTGTGGAGACGGTGCCGGAACCTGAGTATTCCTCTCCAGTGCTGACATGGATCTTGGGGTACTTCTGGAGTCTCTAGAGGGGAGTCAGTCCTCGTCTCGAGTGGGGCATGCACGTGCGTTTTCCTCCCGAGCTGTAGCAGCAGTGTCACGCTTCCCTTCGCGTGGATCAAGGGATTCTAGGCTTTCCCTCGAGGCTTTCCCACGAGGATTTCCCACGAGGCTTTCCCACGAGGCTTTCCCACAGGGCTGTCCCACGTGGCACCGTGGTGTGAGTCGATCCTCGGCTTGAAAGTCGAAACTGTGCACGGAAAACAGGTTTCCCTTCAATGGACTTAGACATCTAGAGGACTCTGGGAATGGTGGCACGACCCTGGAGTTCCTCTCGCCTTTCCGGTGGAGAGTGCCTCCTCTTGAGATGCGACAGGAACGCCGGGAATTCTTTCCCGACCACGCAGGGAAAGGATCGCACCTCTCGAGCTAGGAGGCGGAAACGGGGCTCCTCTGGATGTGGGCGGGACATTCGTGATTCCTCTCGAGTGGAGACGGGTATGTAGGGGAACTTCCTGAGTTGCAGCAAGGGTGTGAAGTACCCTTTGGAAGTTCCAGAGGTTGGGTGAGATTAGCCTTCAGATGCCTCAGCGGAAATGGGCCTCATCTCTCCTGGAGGGGAGAACCTCCTGGATTTTCTCGAGTTGCGGCAGGTGCTCTCGACTTAGGTCGGGTTCCTCAGAGACCAGCTCTGGTGGCCTCAGGAAAGTCCAGTCCCATGCGAGTTGCTCGGGGCCTCTCGGGATTCCTCTCCCGTCGATGCCGGTCCTAAGACCTTGTGTGGAGTCGGTGTCGGAACCTGAAAGATTCCTCTCCATTGCTGACATGGATATTTGGGTACTTCTGGAGTCTCCCCAGGGGACTCAGTCCATTGTCTCGAGTGGGGGCGTTCACGTGCGCTATCCTCCCGAGCTGTAGCAGCAGTGTCACGCTTTCCTTCGCGTGGATCAAGGGATCTGTGGCTTTCCCTCGAGGCTTTCCCACGAGGCTTTCCCACAGGGCAGTCCCACGTGCCACCGTGGTGTGTGTCGATCCTCGGCTTGAAAGTCGAAACAGTGCAGGGAAAACAGGTTTCCCTGGAATGGACTGAGACATCCGGGGGACTCTGGGAATGTGGCTCGACCCTGGAGTTCCGCTCGCCTTTCCTGTGGAGAACGCCTCCTCTTGAGATGCGACGGGAACGCCGGGAATTCTTTCCCGACCACGCAGGGAACGGATCCCACCTCTCGAGCTAGGAGGCGGAAACGGGGCTCCTCTGGATGTGGGCGGGACTCTCGTGCTTCCTCTCGAGTGGAGACGGGTATGTCGGGGAACTTCTTGAGTTGCAGCAAGGGTGTGAAGGACCCTTTCGAAGTTCCAGAGATTAGGTGTGATTAGCCTCGAGACGCCTCAGCGGAAATGGGCCTCACATCGCCTGGAAGGGGAGACCTCCTGGATTTTCTCGAGTTGCGGCAGGTGCTCTCGACTTACGACGGGGACCTCAGGGACCCGCTCTGGTGGCCTCAGGAAAGGCCAGTCCCCATGCGAGTTGCTCTGGGGCCTCTCGGGATTCCGCTCCTGTCGATGCCGGGGCCTAAGACCTTGTGTGGAGTCGGTGCGGGAACCTGAGGATTCCTCTTCAGTGCTGACATGGATCTTGGATACTTCAGGAGTCTCCCCAGGGGAGTCAGTCTGCGTCTCGATTGGGGGCATGCTCGTGCGCTTTCCTCCCGAGGTTTACCAGCAGTGGCACGCTTCCCTTAGCTTGGAACAAGGGATCTGTGGCTTTTCCCTCGAGGCTTTCCCACGAGGCTTTCCCACAGGGCTGTCCCACGTGCCACCGTGGTGTGAGTCGATCCTCGGCTTGAAAGTCGAGGCAGTGCAGGGAATACAGGTATCCTGGAATGGACTGAGACATCTGGGGTCTCTGGGAATGGTGACACGACCCTGGAGTTCCTCTTCGCCTTTCTTGTGGAGAGCGCATCCACTTGACATGCGACGGGAAACGCCGGGAATTCTTTTCCGACCACGCAGGGTGCGTATCCCTCCTCTCGAGCTATGAGGCGGAAACGGGGCTCCTCTGGATTAGGGCGGGACTCTCGTGCTTCCTCTCGAGTGGAGATGGGTATGTTGGGGATCTTCTTGAGTTGCAGCAAGGGTGTGAAAGACCCTTTGGAAGTTCCCAGAGTTTAGGTGTGATTAGCCTCGATACGCCTCAGGGGAAATGGGCCTCATCTCGCCTGGAGGGGAGAACCTCCTGGATTTCCTCGAGTTGCGGCAGGTGCTCTTGACGTACGACGGGGACCTCAGGGACCCGCTCTGGTGCCTCAGGAAAGGGCAGTCCCTTGCGAGTTGCTCAGGGGCCTCTCGGGATTCCTCTACGTCGATGACGGAGCCTAAGATCTTGTGTGAAGTCGGTGCCGGAACCTGAGGATTCCTCTCCAGTTCTGACATGGATCTTGGGGTACATCCTGGAGTCTCCCCAGGGGAGTAAGTCCTCGGTCTCGACTGGGGGCATGCACGTGCGCTTTCCTCCCGAGCTGTGGCAGCTGTGTGGCACTTCCCTTCGCGTGGATCAAGGGATCTGTGGCTTTCCATTGAGCTTTCCCAGGAGGCTTTCCCAGGAGGCTTTCCCAAGAGGCCTTTCCCACAGGGCTGTCCCACGTGCCACCGTGGTGTGAGTCGATCCTCGGCTTGAAAGTCGAGGCAGTGCAGGGAAAACAGGTTTCCCTGGAATGGACTGGAGACGTCTGGGGGACCTCTGGGAATGGTGGTCACGACCCTGGAGTTCCTCTCGCCTTTTCCTGTGGAGAGGGCCTCCTCTTGAGATGCGACGGGAACACCGGGAATTCTTTCCCGACCACGCAGGGAAAGGATGCCTCTCTCGAGCTAGAGGCGGAAACGGGGCTCTCTGGATGTGGCAGAACTCTCGTGCTTCCTCTCGAGTGGAGACGGGTATGTCGGGGAACTTCTTGAGTTTCAGCAAGGGTGTGAAGACCCTTTGGATGTTCCAGATGTTAGATGTGATTAGCCTCGAGACGCCTCAGTGGAAATGGGCCTCATGTCGCCTGGAGGGGAGAACCTCCTGGATTTTCTCGAGTTGCGGCAGGTGCTCTCGACTTACGACGGGGCCCTCAGGGACCTGCTCTGGTGGCCGCAGGAAAGGCCAGACCCCATGCGAGTTGCTTGGGGCCTCTCGGGATTCCACTCCCTTCGATGCCGGGGCCTAAGACCTTGTGTGTATTTTGGTGCCGGAACCTGAGGATTCCTCTCCAGTGCTGACATGGATCTTTGGCGTACTTCTGGAGTCTCCCCCGGGGAGTCAGTCCTCATCTCGAGAGGGGGCATGCACGTGCGCTTTCCTCGCGAGTTGTTGCAGCAGTGTGGGCGCTTCCATTCGCGTGGATCAAGGGATGTGTGGCTTTCCATCGAGGCTTTCCCAGGAGGCTTTCCCACGAGGCTTTCCCACAGGGCTGTCCCACGTGCCACCATGGAGTGAGTCGATCCTCGGCTTGAAAGTCGAGGCAGTGCAGGGAAAACAGTTTTCCCTGGAA
>NW_017218424.1:0-11919 GCF_001704415.2 Capra hircus | reverse complement strand
GGAAAAGCCTCGGGGAAAGCCACAGATCCCTTGATCCTCGCGAAGGGAAGCGTGACACTGCTGCTACTGTTCGGGAGGAAAGTGCACGTGCATGCCCCACTCGAGACGAGGACTGACTCCCCTGGGAGACACCAGAAGTACCCCAAGATCCATGTCAGCACTGGAGAGGAATCCTCAGGTTCCGGCAGCGACTCACACAAGGTCTTAGTCCCCGGCATCGATGGGAGAGAATCCCGAGAGGCCCCGAGCAACTCGCATGGGACTGGCCTTTCCTGAGGCCACCAGAGCGGGTGCCTGATGTCCCCGTCGTAAGTCAAGAACACCTGCCGCAACTCGGGAGAATCCAGGAGGTTCTCCCTCCAGGAGAGAAGAGCCCATTTCTGCTGAGGCGTCTCAAGGCTAATCACATCTAACCTCTGGAACTTCCAAAGGTTCCCTCAAATCCTTTCTGGAACTCAAGAAGTTCCCCGCATACCCGTCTCCACTCCAGAGGAAGCACGAGAGTCCCGCCCACATCCAGAGGATCCCCGTTTCCGCCTCCTAGCTCGAGAAGAGGGATCCTTTCCCTGCGTGGTGGCGAAAGAATTCCCGGCGTTCCCGTCGCATCTCAAGAGGAGGCGCTCTCCACACGAAAGGCGAGAGGAACTCCAGGGTCGTGCCACCATTCCAGAGTCCCCCAGATGTCTCAGTACAGTCCAGGGAAACCTGTTTTCCTTGCACTGCTTCAACTTTCAAACCGAGGATGACTCACACCACGGTGGCACGTGGGACAGCCCTGTGGGAAAGCCTCGTGGGAAAGCCTCGAGGGAAAGCCCCTGATAACTTGATTCACGCGAAGGGAAGCGTGACACTGCTGCTACAGCTCGGGAGAAAAGCTTCCGTGTTTGCGCCCAGTCGAGACGAGACTGACTCCCCTGGGGAGACTCCAGAAGTACCCCAAGATCGATGTCAGCACTGGAGAGGAATCCTCAGGTTAAAGCATCGACTCCACACAAGGTCTTAGGCCCCGGCATCGACGGGAGAGGAATCCCGAGAGGCCCAATAGCAACTCGCATGGGGACTGGCCTTTCCGGAGGCCACCAGAGCGGGTCCCTGAGGTCCCCGTCGTAAGTCGAGAGCACCTGCCGCAACTCTAAAAACTCCAGGAGGTTCTCCCCTCCAGGCGAGATGAGGCCCATTTCCGCTGAGGCGTCTCAAGGCTAATCACACCTAACCTCTGGAACTTCCAAAGGGTCCTTCACACCCTTGTTATAACTCAAGAAGTTCCCCGGACATACTCGTCTCGACTCGAGAGGAAGCACTAGAGTCCCGCCCACATCTAGAGGAGCCCCGTTTCCGCCTCATAGCTCGAGAGGACGGATCCTTTCCCTGCGTGTTCTGGAAAGGAATTCCCGGCGTTCCCTCTGCATCTCAAGAAGAGGCGTCCTCCACTGGAAAGGCAAGAGGAACTCCAATGTCGTGCCACCATTTCCAGGGTCCCCCCAGATGTCTCAGTCCATTCCAGGGAAACCTGTTTTCCCTGCACTGCCTCGACTTTCAAGCCGAGGATCCACGCATACCACGGTGGCACATGGGACAGCCCTGTGGGAAAGACTCGTGGGAAAGCCTCGAGGGAAAGCCACAGATCCCTTGATCCACGTGAAGGGAAGCGTGACTCTGCTGCTACAGCTCGAGAGGAAAGCGCACGTGATTGCCCCCACTGGAGACGAGAACTGACTCCCCTGGGGAGACACCAGAAGTACCCCAAGATCCATGTCAGCACTGGAGAGTTATCCTCAGGTTCCGGCATCACTCCACACAAGGTCTTAGGCCCCGGCATCGACGGGTTAGGAAACCCGAGAGGCCCAATAGCAACTCGCATGTGGACCGGCCTTTCCTGAGGCAACCAGAGGGGGTCCCTGAGGTCCCCGTCGTAAGGTGAGAGCACCTGCCGCAACTCGAGAAAATGCCAGGAGGTTCTCCTCTCCAGGCGAGATGAGGCCCGTTTCCGCTGAGGCGTCTCGAGGCTAATCATACCTAATCTCTGGAACTTCCATAGGGTCCTTCACACCCTTGCTGGCAACTCAAGAAGTTCCCCTACATACCCGTCTCCACTCCGAGAGGAAGCACGAGAGTCCCACACACATCCAGAGGAGCCCGTTTCCGCCTCCTAGCTCGAGAGGAGGGATCCTTTCCCTGCGTGGTTGGGAAAGAATTCGCGGCGTTCCCATCACATCTCAAGAGGAGACACTCTCCACAGGAAAGGTGAGAGGTACTCCAGGGTCGTGCCACCATTCCCAGTGTCCCCCAGATGTCTCAGTCCATTCCAGGGAAACCTGTTTTCCCTGCACTGACTCGACTTTCAAGCCGAGGATCGACTCACACCACGGTGGCACGTGGACAGCCCTGTGGGAAAGCTTCTAGGGAAAGCCTCGTGGGAAAGCCTCGAGGGAAAGCCACAGATCCCTTGATCCACGTGAAGGGAAGCGTGACTCTGTTGCTAGAGCTCGGGAGGAAAGCGCACGTGGATGCCCCCACTCGAGACGAGGACTGACTACCCTGAGGAGACTCCAGAAGAACCCCTAGATCCAAGTCAGCACTGGAGAGGATTCCTCAGGTTCCAGCACCGACTCCACACAAGGTCTTAGGCCCCGGCATCGACGGGAGAGGAATCCCGAGAGGCCCCCGTGCAACTCGCCTGGGGACTGGCCTTTCCTGAGGCCACCAGAGCCGGTCCCTGAGGTCCCCGTCAGAAGTCGAGAGCACCTGCCGCAACTCGAGAAAATTCAGGAGGTTCTCCCCTCCAGGAGAGATGAGCCCAATTTCCGCTGAGGCGTCTCGAGGCTAATCACACCTAACCTCTGGAACTTCCAAAGGGTCCTTCACACCCTTGCTGCAACTCAAGAAGTTCCCCGACATACCCGTCTCCACTCGAGAGGAAACACGAGAGTCCCGCCCACATCCAGAGGAGCCCGTTTCCGCCTCCTAGTTCGGGAGGAGGGATCCTTTCCCTGCGTGGTCAGGAAAGAATTCCCGGCGTTCCCGTCGCATCTCAAGAGGAGGCGCTCTCCACAGGAAAGTCGAGAGGAACTCCAGGGTCGTTCCACCATTCCCTGAGCCCCCCCAGATGTCTCAATCCATTCCAGGGAAACCTGTTTTCCTTGCACTGCCTCGACTTTCAAGCCGAGGATCGACTCACACCACGGTGGCAGGTGGGACAGCCCTGTCGGAAAGCCTCGTGGGAAAGCCTCGTGTGAAAGCCTCGTGGGAAAGCCTCTAGGGAAAGCCACAGATCCCTTGATCCTCGCGAAGGGAAGCGTGACACTGCTGCTACTGTTCGGGAGGAAAGTGCACGTGCATGCCCCCACTCGAGACGAGGACTGACTCCCCTGGGGAGACACCAGAAGTACCCCAAGATCCATGTCAGCACTGGAGAGGAATCCTCAGGTTCCGGCAGCGACTCCACACAAGGTCTTAGTCCCCGGCATCGATGGGAGAGGAATCCCGAGAGGCCCCCGAGCAACTCGCATGGGGACTGGCCTTTCCTGAGGCCACCAGAGCGGGTGCCTGATGTCCCCGTCGTAAGTCAAGAACACCTGCCGCAACTCGGGAGAATCCAGGAGGTTCTCCCCTCCAGGAGAGAAGAGGCCCATTTCTGCTGAGGCGTCTCAAGGCTAATCACATCTAACCTCTGGAACTTCCAAAGGTTCCCTCAAATCCTTTCTGGAACTCAAGAAGTTCCCCGGCATACCCGTCTCCACTCCAGAGGAAGCACGAGAGTCCCGCCCACATCCAGAGGATCCCCGTTTCCGCCTCCTAGCTCGAGAAGAGGGATCCTTTCCCTGCGTGGTGGCGAAAGAATTCCCGGCGTTCCCGTCGCATCTCAAGAGGAGGCGCTCTCCACACGAAAGGCGAGAGGAACTCCAGGGTCGTGCCACCATTCCCAGAGTCCCCCAGATGTCTCAGTACAGTCCAGGGAAACCTGTTTTCCTTGCACTGCTTCAACTTTCAAACCGAGGATGACTCACACCACGGTGGCACGTGGGACAGCCCTGTGGGAAAGCCTCGTGGGAAAGCCTCGAGGGAAAGCCCCTGATAACTTGATTCACGGCGAAGGGAAGCGTGACACTGCTGCTACAGCTCGGGAGAAAAGCTTCCGTGTTTGCGCCCAGTCGAGACGAGGACTGACTCCCCTGGGGAGACTCCAGAAGTACCCCAAGATCGATGTCAGCACTGGGAGAGGAATCCTCAGGTTAAAGCATCGACTCCACACAAGGTCTTAGGCCCCGGCATCGACGGGAGAGGAATCCCGAGAGGCCCAATAGCAACTCGCATGGGGACTGGCCTTTCCGGAGGCCACCAGAGCGGGTCCCTGAGGTCCCCGTCGTAAGTCGAGAGCACCTGCCGCAACTCTAAAAACTCCAGGAGGTTCTCCCCTCCAGGCGAGATGAGGCCCATTTCCGCTGAGGCGTCTCAAGGCTAATCACACCTAACCTCTGGAACTTCCAAAGGGTCCTTCACACCCTTGTTATAACTCAAGAAGTTCCCCGACATACTCGTCTCGACTCGAGAGGAAGCACTAGAGTCCCGCCCACATCTAGAGGAGCCCCGTTTCCGCCTCATAGCTCGAGAGGACGGATCCTTTCCCTGCGTGTTCTGGAAAGAATTCCCGGCGTTCCCTCTGCATCTCAAGAAGAGGCGTCCTCCACTGGAAAGGCAAGAGGAACTCCAATGTCGTGCCACCATTTCCAGGGTCCCCCAGATGTCTCAGTCCATTCCAGGGAAACCTGTTTTCCCTGCACTGCCTCGACTTTCAAGCCGAGGATCCACGCATACCACGGTGGCACATGGGACAGCCCTGTGGGAAAGACTCGTGGGAAAGCCTCGAGGGAAAGCCACAGATCCCTTGATCCACGTGAAGGGAAGCGTGACTCTGCTGCTACAGCTCGAGAGGAAAGCGCACGTGATTGCCCCCACTGGAGACGAGAACTGACTCCCCTGGGGAGACACCAGAAGTACCCCAAGATCCATGTCAGCACTGGAGAGTTATCCTCAGGTTCCGGCATCAACTCCACACAAGGTCTTAGGCCCCGGCATCGACGGGTTAGGAAACCCGAGAGGCCCAATAGCAACTCGCATGTGGACCGGCCTTTCCTGAGGCAACCAGAGGGGGTCCCTGAGGTCCCCGTCGTAAGGTGAGAGCACCTGCCGCAACTCGAGAAAATGCAGGAGGTTCTCCTCTCCAGGCGAGATGAGGCCCGTTTCCGCTGAGGCGTCTCGAGGCTAATCATACCTAATCTCTGGAACTTCCATAGGGTCCTTCACACCCTTGCTGCAACTCAAGAAGTTCCCCTACATACCCGTCTCCACTCGAGAGGAAGCACGAGAGTCCCACACACATCCAGAGGAGCCCCGTTTCCGCCTCCTAGCTCGAGAGGAGGGATCCTTTCCCTGCGTGGTTGGGAAAGAATTCGCGGCGTTCCCATCACATCTCAAGAGGAGACACTCTCCACAGGAAAGGTGAGAGGTACTCCAGGGTCGTGCCACCATTCCCAGTGTCCCCCAGATGTCTCAGTCCATTCCAGGGAAACCTGTTTTCCCTGCACTGACTCGACTTTCAAGCCGAGGATCGACTCACACCACGGTGGCACGTGGACAGCCCTGTGGGAAAGCTTCTAGGGAAAGCCTCGTGGGAAAGCCTCGAGGGAAAGCCACAGATCCCTTGATCCACGTGAAGGGAAGCGTGACTCTGTTGCTAGAGCTCGGGAGGAAAGCGCACGTGGATGCCCCCACTCGAGACGAGGACTGACTACCCTGAGGAGACTCCAGAAGAACCCCTAGATCCAAGTCAGCACTGGAGAGGATTCCTCAGGTTCCAGCACCGACTCCACACAAGGTCTTAGGCCCCGGCATCGACGGGAGAGGAATCCCGAGAGGCCCCCGTGCAACTCGCCTGGGGACTGGCCTTTCCTGAGGCCACCAGAGCCGGTCCCTGAGGTCCCCGTCAGAAGTCGAGAGCACCTGCCGCAACTCGAGAAAATTCAGGAGGTTCTCCCCTCCAGGAGAGATGAGCCCAATTTCCGCTGAGGCGTCTCGAGGCTAATCACACCTAACCTCTGGAACTTCCAAAGGGTCCTTCACACCCTTGCTGCAACTCAAGAAGTTCCCCGACATACCCGTCTCCACTCGAGAGGAAACACGAGAGTCCCGCCCACATCCAGAGGAGCCCGTTTCCGCCTCCTAGTTCGGGAGGAGGGATCCTTTCCCTGCGTGGTCAGGAAAGAATTCCCGGCGTTCCCGTCGCATCTCAAGAGGAGGCGCTCTCCACAGGAAAGTCGAGAGGAACTCCAGGGTCGTTCCACCATTCCCTGAGCCCCCCCAGATGTCTCAATCCATTCCAGGGAAACCTGTTTTCCTTGCACTGCCTCGACTTTCAAGCCGAGGATCGACTCACACCACGGTGGCAGGTGGGACAGCCCTGTCGGAAAGCCTCGTGGGAAAGCCTCGTGTGAAAGCCTCGTGGGAAAGCCTCGTAGGGAAAGCCACAGATCCCTTGATCCTCGCGAAGGGAAGCGTGACACTGCTGCTACTGTTCGGGAGGAAAGTGCACGTGCATGCCCCCACTCGAGACGAGGACTGACTCCCCTGGGGAGACACCAGAAGTACCCCAAGATCCATGTCAGCACTGGAGAGGAATCCTCAGGTTCCGGCAGCGACTCCACACAAGGTCTTAGTCCCCGGCATCGATGGGAGAGGAATCCCGAGAGGCCCCCGAGCAACTCGCATGGGGACTGGCCTTTCCTGAGGCCACCAGAGCGGGTGCCTGATGTCCCCGTCGTAAGTCAAGAACACCTGCCGCAACTCGGGAGAATCCAGGAGGTTCTCCCCTCCAGGAGAGAAGAGGCCCATTTCTGCTGAGGCGTCTCAAGGCTAATCACATCTAACCTCTGGAACTTCCAAAGGTTCCCTCAAATCCTTTCTGGAACTCAAGAAGTTCCCCGGCATACCCGTCTCCACTCCAGAGGAAGCACGAGAGTCCCGCCCACATCCAGAGGATCCCCGTTTCCGCCTCCTAGCTCGAGAAGAGGGATCCTTTCCCTGCGTGGTGGCGAAAGAATTCCCGGCGTTCCCGTCGCATCTCAAGAGGAGGCGCTCTCCACACGAAAGGCGAGAGGAACTCCAGGGTCGTGCCACCATTCCCAGAGTCCCCCAGATGTCTCAGTACAGTCCAGGGAAACCTGTTTTCCTTGCACTGCTTCAACTTTCAAACCGAGGATGACTCACACCACGGTGGCACGTGGGACAGCCCTGTGGGAAAGCCTCGTGGGAAAGCCTCGAGGGAAAGCCCCTGATAACTTGATTCACGCGAAGGGAAGCGTGACACTGCTGCTACAGCTCGGGAGAAAAGCTTCCGTGTTTGCGCCCAGTCGAGACGAGGACTGACTCCCCTGGGGAGACTCCAGAAGTACCCCAAGATCGATGTCAGCACTGGAGAGGAATCCTCAGGTTAAAGCATCGACTCCACACAAGGTCTTAGGCCCGGCATCGACGGGAGAGGAATCCCGAGAGGCCCAATAGCAACTCGCATGGGGACTGGCCTTTCCGGAGGCCACCAGAGCGGGTCCCTGAGGTCCCCGTCGTAAGTCGAGAGCACCTGCCGCAACTCTAAAAACTCCAGGAGGTTCTCCCCTCCAGGCGAGATGAGGCCCATTTCCGCTGAGGCGTCTCAAGGCTAATCACACCTAACCTCTGGAACTTCCAAAGGGTCCTTCACACCCTTGTTATAACTCAAGAAGTTCCCCGACATACTCGTCTCGACTCGAGAGGAAGCACTAGAGTCCCGCCCACATCTAGAGGAGCCCCGTTTTCCGCCTCATAGCTCGAGAGGACGGATCCTTTCCCTGCGTGTTCTGGAAAGAATTCCCGGCGTTCCCTCTGCATCTCAAGAAGAGGCGTCCTCCACTGGAAAGGCAAGAGGAACTCCAATGTCGTGCCACCATTTCCAGGGTCCCCCAGATGTCTCAGTCCATTCCAGGGAAACCTGTTTTCCCTGCACTGCCTCGACTTTCAAGCCGAGGATCCACGCATACCACGGTGGCACATGGGACAGCCCTGTGGGAAAGACTCGTGGGAAAGCCTCGAGGGAAAGCCACAGATCCCTTGATCCACGTGAAGGGAAGCGTGACTCTGCTGCTACAGCTCGAGAGGAAAGCGCACGTGATTGCCCCCACTGGAGACGAGAACTGACTCCCCTGGGGAGACACCAGAAGTACCCCAAGATCCATGTCAGCACTGGAGAGTTATCCTCAGGTTCCGGCATCAACTCCACACAAGGTCTTAGGCCCCGGCATCGACGGGTTAGGAAACCCGAGAGGCCCAATAGCAACTCGCATGTGGACCGGCCTTTCCTGAGGCAACCAGAGGGGTCCCTGAGGTCCCCGTCGTAAGGTGAGAGCACCTGCCGCAACTCGAGAAAATGCAGGAGGTTCTCCTCTCCAGGCGAGATGAGGCCCGTTTCCGCTGAGGCGTCTCGAGGCTAATCATACCTAATCTCTGGAACTTCCATAGGGTCCTTCACACCCTTGCTGCAACTCAAGAAGTTCCCCTACATACCCGTCTCCACTCGAGAGGAAGCACGAGAGTCCCACACACATCCAGAGGAGCCCCGTTTCCGCCTCCTAGCTCGAGAGGAGGGATCCTTTCCCTGCGTGGTTGGGAAAGAATTCGCGGCGTTCCCATCACATCTCAAGAGGAGACACTCTCCACAGGAAAGGTGAGAGGTACTCCAGGGTCGTGCCACCATTCCCAGTGTCCCCCAGATGTCTCAGTCCATTCCAGGGAAACCTGTTTTCCCTGCACTGACTCGACTTTCAAGCCGAGGATCGACTCACACCACGGTGGCACGTGGACAGCCCTGTGGGAAAGCTTCTAGGGAAAGCCTCGTGGGAAAGCCTCGAGGGAAAGCCACAGATCCCTTGATCCACGTGAAGGGAAGCGTGACTCTGTTGCTAGAGCTCGGGAGGAAAGCGCACGTGGATGCCCCCACTCGAGACGAGGACTGACTACCCCTGAGGAGACTCCAGAAGAACCCCTAGATCCAAGTCAGCACTGGAGAGGATTCCTCAGGTTCCAGCACCGACTCCACACAAGGTCTTAGGCCCCGGCATCGACGGGAGAGGAATCCCGAGAGGCCCCCGTGCAACTCGCCTGGGGACTGGCCTTTCCTGAGGCCACCAGAGCCGGTCCCTGAGGTCCCCGTCAGAAGTCGAGAGCACCTGCCGCAACTCGAGAAAATTCAGGAGGTTCTCCCCTCCAGGAGAGATGAGCCCAATTTCCGCTGAGGCGTCTCGAGGCTAATCACACCTAACCTCTGGAACTTCCAAAGGGTCCTTCACACCCTTGCTGCAACTCAAGAAGTTCCCCGACATACCCGTCTCCACTCGAGAGGAAACACGAGAGTCCCGCCCACATCCAGAGGAGCCCGTTTCCGCCTCCTAGTTCGGGAGGAGGGATCCTTTCCCTGCGTGGTCAGGAAAGAATTCCCGGCGTTCCCGTCGCATCTCAAGAGGAGGCGCTCTCCACAGGAAAGTCGAGAGGAACTCCAGGGTCGTTCCACCATTCCCTGAGCCCCCCCAGATGTCTCAATCCATTCCAGGGAAACCTGTTTTCCTTGCACTGCCTCGACTTTCAAGCCGAGGATCGACTCACACCACGGTGGCAGGTGGGACAGCCCTGTCGGAAAGCCTCGTGGGAAAGCCTCGTGTGAAAGCCTCGTGGGAAAGCCTCGTGGGAAAGCCACAGATCCCTTGATCCTCGCGAAGGGAAGCGTGACACTGCTGCTACTGTTCGGGAGGAAAGTGCACGTGCATGCCCCCACTCGAGACGAGGACTGACTCCCCTGGGGAGACACCAGAAGTACCCCAAGATCCATGTCAGCACTGGAGAGGAATCCTCAGGTTCCGGCAGCCGACTCCACACAAGGTCTTAGTCCCCCGGCATCGATGGGAGAGGAATCCCGAGAGGCCCCCGAGCAACTCGCATGGGGACTGGCCTTTCCTGAGGCCACCAGAGCGGGTGCCTGATGTCCCCGTCGTAAGTCAAGAACACCTGCCGCAACTCGGAGAATCCAGGAGGTTCTCCCCTCCAGGAGAGAAGAGGCCCATTTCTGCTGAGGCGTCTCAAGGCTAATCACATCTAACCTCTGGAACTTCCAAAGGTTCCCTCAAATCCTTTCTGGAACTCAAGAAGTTCCCCGGCATACCCGTCTCCACTCCAGAGGAAGCACGAGAGTCCCGCCCACATCCAGAGGATCCCCGTTTCCGCCTCCTAGCTCGAGAAGAGGGATCCTTTCCCTGCGTGGTGGCGAAAGAATTCCCGGCGTTCCCGTCGCATCTCAAGAGGAGGCGCTCTCCACACGAAAGGCGAGAGGAACTCCAGGGTCGTGCCACCATTCCCAGAGTCCCCCAGATGTCTCAGTACAGTCCAGGGAAACCTGTTTTCCTTGCACTGCCTTCAACTTTCCAAACCGAGGATGACTCACACCACGGTGGCACGTGGGACAGCCCTGTGGGAAAGCCTCGTGGGAAAGCCTCGAGTGGAAAGCCACCTGATACACCTTGATTCACGCGAAGGGAAGCGTGACACTGCTGCTACAGCTCGGGAGAAAAGCTTCCGTGTTTGCGCCCAGTCGAGACGAGGACTGACTCCCCTGGGGAGACTCCAGAAGTATCCCAAGATCCGATGTCAGCACTGGAGAGGAATCCTCAGGTTAACAGCCATCGACTCCACACAAAGGTCTATAGGCCCCGCATCGACGGGAGAGGGAATCCCGAGAGGCCCAATAGCAACTCGCATGGGGACTGGCCTTTCCTGGAGGCCACCAGAGCGGGTCCCTGAGGTCCCAGTCGTAAGTCGAGAGCACCTGCCAGCAACTCTAAAAATCCAGGAGGTTCTCCCCTCCAGGCGAGATGAGGCCCATTTCCGCTGAGGCGTCTCGAGGCTAATCACAACCTAACCTCTGGAACTTCCAAAAGGGTCCTTCACACCCTTGTTATAACTCAAGAAGTCCCCGACATACTCGTCTCGACTCGAGAGAAGCACTAGAGTCCGCCCACATCTAGAGGAGCCCCGTTTCCGCCTCATAGCTCGAGAGGACGGATCCTTTCCCTGCGTGTTCTGGAAAGAATTCCCGGCGTTCCCTCTGCATCTCAAGAAG
This sequence comes from Capra hircus, assembly GCF_001704415.2. Taxonomy (NCBI): domain Eukaryota; kingdom Metazoa; phylum Chordata; class Mammalia; order Artiodactyla; family Bovidae; genus Capra; species Capra hircus. The sequence continues at coordinate 725 of NW_017218424.1, read as the reverse complement.
AGGCGTCCTCCACTGGAAAGCAAGAGGAACTCCAATGTCGTGCCACCATTTCCAGGGGTCCCCCAGATGTCTCAGTCCATTCCAGGGAAACCTGTTTTCCCTGCACTGCCTCGACTTTCAAGCGAGGATCCACGCATACCACGTTGCACATGGGACAGCCCTGTGGGAAAGACTCGTGGGAAAGCCTCGAGGGAAAGCCACAGATCCCTTGATCCACGTGAAGGGAAGCGTGACTCTGCTGCTACAGCTCGAGAGGAAAGCGCACGTGATTGCCCCCACTGGAGACGAGAACTGACTCCCCTGGGAGACACCAGAAGTACCCCAAGATCCATGTCAGCACTGGAGAGTTATCCTCAGGTTCCGGCATCAACTCCACACAAGGTCTTAGGCCCCGGCATCGACGGGTTAGGAAACCCGAGAGGCCAATAGCAACTCGCATGTGGACCGGCCTTCCTGAGGCAACCAGAGGGGTCCTGAGGTCCCGTCGTAAGGTGAGAGCACCTGCCGCAACTCGAGAAAATGCAGGAGGTTCTCCTCTCCAGGCGAGATGAGGCCCGTTTCCGCTGAGGCGTCTCGAGCTAATCATACCTAATCTCTGGAACTTCCATAGGGTCCTTCACACCTTGCTGCAACTCAAGAAGTTCCCTACATACCCGTCTCCACTCGAGAGGAAGCACGAGAGTCCACACACATCAGAGGAGCCCCGTTTCCGCCTCCTAGCTCGA
>NW_017218423.1:0-11920 GCF_001704415.2 Capra hircus | reverse complement strand
TGTGATTAGCCTCGAGACGCCTCAGCGGAAATGGGCCTCATCTCGCCTGGAGGGGAGAACCTCCTGGATTTTCCTCGAGTTGCGGGCAGGTGCTCTCCACTTACGACGGGGACCTCAGGGACCCGCTCTGGAGGCCTCAGGAAAGGCCAGTCCCCATGCGAGTTGCTCGGGGGCCTCTCGGGATTCCTCTCCCTTCGATGCCGGGTGCCTAAGATCTTGTGTGGAGTCGGTGCTGGAACCTGAGGATTCCTCTGCAGTGCTGACATGGATCTTGGTGTACTTCTGGAGTCTCTCAGGGGCAGTCAGTCGTCGCTACTCCACTGGGGGCATGCACGTGCGCTTTCCTCCCGAGCTGAAGCAGCAGTGGTCACGCTTCCCTTTGCGTGGATCAAGGGATCAGGGGTTTCCCTCGAGGCTTTTCCAACGAGGCTTTCCCACGAGGCTTTCCCACAGGGCTGTCCCACGTGCCACCGTGGTGTGAGTCGATCCTCGGCTTGGAAAGTCGAGGCAGTGCAGGGAAAAACAGGTTTCCCTGGAATGGAACTGAGACATCTGCGGGACTCTGGGAATGGTGGCACGACCCAGGAGTTCCTCTCGCCTTTCCGGTTGGAGAGCGCCTCCTCTTGAGATGCGACGGGAACGCCGGGAATTCTTTCCCGAGCCACGCAGGGAAAGGATCCACTCCTCTCGAGCTAGGAGGCTGAAACGGGGCTCCTCTGGATGTGGGCGGGACTATCGTGCTTCCTCTCGAGTGGAGACGCGGTATGTAAGGGAACTTCTTGAGTTGCAGCAAGGGTGTGAAGGACCCTGTGGAAGTTCCAGAGGTTAGGTGTGATTAGCCTCGAAACGCCTCATCGGAAATGGGCCTCATCTCGCCTGGAGGGGAGAACCTCCTGGATTTTCTCGAGTTGCGGCAGGTGCTCTCGACTTACGACGGGGACTTCAAGGACCCGCTCTGGTGGCCACAGGAAAGTCCAGTCCCCATGCGAGTTGCTCGGGGCCTCTCGGGATTCCTCTCCCGTTGATGCTGGGGCCTAAGACCTTGTGTGGAGTCAGTGCCGGACCTGAGGATTCCTCTTCAGTGCTGACATGGATCTTGGTGTACTTCTGGAGTCTCCCAAGGGAAGTCAGTCCTCGTCTCGAGTAGCGGGCATGCACGTGCGCTTTCCTTCCGAGCTGTAGCAGCAGTGTCGTGCTTCCCTTCGCGTGGATCAAGGGATCAGGGGCTTTCTCTCGAGGCTTTCCAACGAGGCTTTCCCACGAGGCTTTCCCACAGGGCTGTCCCACGTGCCACAGTGGTGTGAGTCGATCCTCGGCTTGAAAGTCGAGGCAGTGCAGGGAAAACAGGTTTCCCTGGAATGGACTGAGACATCTGGGGGACTCTGGATTGGTGACACGACCCTGGAGTTCCTCTCGCCTTTCCTGTGGAGAGCGCCTCCTCTTGAGATGCGACGGGAACGCCGGGAATTCTTTCCCGACCACGCAGGGAAAGAATCCCACCTCTCGGGCTAGGCGGTGGAAACGGGGCTCCTCTGGATGTGGGAGGGACTCTCGTGCTTCCTCTCGAGTGGAGACGGGTATGTCGGGGAACTTCTTGAGTGGCAGCAAGGGTGTGAAGGACCCTGTGGAAGTTCCAGATGTTAGATGTGATTAGACTCGAGACGCATCAGTGGAAATGGGCCTATCTCGCCTGGAGGGGAGAACGTCCTGGATATTCTCGAGTTGCGGGAGGTGCTCTCAACTTACGACGGGGACCTCAGGGACCCGCTGTGTTGGCCTCAGGAAAGGCCAGTCCCCATGCATGTTGCTTGGGGTCCTGTCGGGATTCCTCTCCCGTCGATGTCGGGGCCTAAGATCTCGTGTGGAGTCGGTGCTGGAACCTGAGGATTCCTCTCCAGTGCTGACATGGATCTTGGGGTACTTCTGGCGTATCCCAGTGCAGTCAGTCGTCTACTCCAGTGGGGGCATGCACGTGCGCTTTCCTCCCGAGCTTTAGCAGCAGTGTCAGCCTTCCCTTCGCGTGGATCAACGGATCTGTGGCTTTCCCTCGAGGCTTTCCCAAGAGGCTTTCCAACGAGGCTTTCCCACAGGGCTGTCCCACGTGCCACCGTGGTGTGAGTCGATCCTTGGCTTGAAAGTCGAGGCAGTGCAGGGAAATCAGGTTTCCCTGGAATGGACTGAGACATCCAGGGGACTCTGGGAATGGTGGCACGACCCTCGAGTTCCTCTCGCCTTTTCTGTGGAGAGCGCCTCCTCTTGAGATGCGACGGGAACGGCGGGAATTCTTTCCCGAACACGCAGGGAAAGGATCCCTCCTCTGGAGCTAGGAGGCGGAAACGGGGCTCCTCTGGATGTGGGCGGGACTCTCGTGCTTCCTCTCGAGTGGAGACGGGTATGTCGGGGAACTTCTTGAGTTGCAGCAAGGGTGTGAAGGACCCTTTGGAAGTTCCAGATGTTAGATGTGATTAGCCTCGAGACGCCTCAGCGGAAATGGGCCTCATCTCGCCTGGAGGGGAGAACCTCCTGGATTTTCTCGAGTTGCGGCAGGTGCCCTCGACTTACGACGGGGACCTCAGGGACCCGCTCTGGTGGCCTCAGGAAAGGCCAGTCCCCTTTCGAATTTCGGGGGCCTCTCAGGATTCCTCTCCAGTCGATGCCGGGGCCTAAGACCTTGTGTGGAGTCGGTGCCGGAACCTGAGGATTCCTCTCCAGTGCTGACATGGATCCTGGGGTACTTCTGGAGTCTCCCCAGAGGAGTCAGTCCTCGTCTCGAGTGGGGGCGTGCACGTGCGCTTTCCTCCCGAGCTGTAGCAGCACTGTCACGCTTCCCTTCGCGTGGATCAAGGGATCTGTGGCTTTCCCTCGAGGTTTTCCCTCGAGGCTTTCCCACGAGGCTTTCCCACAAGGTTTTCCCACATGGCTGTCCCACGTGCCACCGTGGTGTGAGTCGATCCTCGGCTTGAACGTCCAGGCAGTGCAGGAGAAAACTGGTTTCCCTGGAATGGACTGAGACATCTGGGGGACTCTGGGAATGGTGCCACGACCCTTGATACCCTCTCGCCTTTCATGTGGAGAGCGCTGCCTCTTGAGATGCCACGGGAACGCCAGGAATTCTTTCCCGACCCTGCAGGGAAAGGATCCCTCCTCTCGAGCTAGGAGGCGGTAACTGGGCTCCTCTGGATGTGGGCGGGACGCTCGTGCTTCCTCTCGAGTGGAGACGGGTATGTCCGGGAACTTCTTGAGTTGCAGGAAGGGTGTGAAGGACCCTTTGTAAGTTCCAGAGGTTAGGTGTGATTAGCCTTGAAACAGCTCAGCGGAAATGGGCCTCATCTCGCCTGGAACGGAGAACCTCCTGGATTTTCTCAAGTTGCGGCAGGTGCTCTGGACTTAGGACGGGGAACACAGGGACCCGCTCTGGTGGCCTCAGGAAAGGCCAGTAAACATGCGAGTTGCTCGGGGGCCTCTCGGGATTCCTCTCCCTTCGATACCGGAGCCTAAGACCTTGTGTGGAGTCGGTGCCGGAACCTGAGGATTCCTCTCCAGTGCTGACATGGATCTGGGGTACTTCTGGAGTCTCCCCAGGGGAGTGTGTCCTCGTCCCGAGTGGGCGCCTGCACGTACGCTTTCCTCCCGAGCTGTAGCAGCAGTGTCACGCTTCTCTTCGCATGGTTCAAGGAATCTGTGGCTTTCCCTCGAGGCTTTCCCACGAGGCTTTCCCACAGGGCTGTTTCAAGTGCCACCGTGGTGTGAGTCGATCCTCGGCTTGAAAGTCGAGGCAGTGAAGGGAAAACAGGTTTCCCTGGAATGGACTGAGACACCTGGGGGACTCTGGGAATGGTGGCACGACCGTGAAGTTCCTCTCGCTTTTCCTGTGGATATCGCCTCCTCTTGAGATGCGACGGGAATGACGGGAATTCTTTCCTGACCACACAGGGAAAGTATCCCTCCTCTCGAGCTACGAGGCGGAATCGGGGCTCCTTGGATGTGGTCGAGACTCTCGTGCTTCCTCTCGAGTTGAGACGGGTATTTCGGGGAACTTCTTGAGTTGAAGCAAGGGTGTGAAGGACCCTTTGGAAGTTCTCGACGTTAGGTGTGTTTCGCCTCGAGATCCTCAGCGGAAATGGGCCTCATCTCTCCTGGAGGGGAGAACCTCCTGGATTTTCTCGTGTTGGGGCCGGTGCTCTCGACTTACGACGGGGACCTCAGGGACCCGCTCTGGTGGCCTCAGGAAAGGCCAGTCCCCATGCGAATTGCTCAGGGGCCTCTCCGGATTCCTCTCCCGTCGATGCCGGGGCCTAACACCTTGTGTGGAGTCGGTGCCGGAACTTGAGGATTCCTCTCCAGTGCTGACATGGATCTTGGGGTACTTCTGGAGCCTCCACCGGGAATTCAGTCCTCGTCTCGACTTAGGTCATTCACGTGCACTTTCCTCCCGAGCTGTAGCAGCAGTGTCATGCTTCCCTTCGCGTGGATGAAGAAATCTGTGGCTTTAACTCCAGGTTTTCGCAGCAGGCTTTCCCACGAGGCTTTCCCACAGGGCTGTCCCACGTGCCACCGTGGTGTGAGTCGATCCTCGGCTTGAAAGTCGAGGCAGTGCAGGGAAAACTGGTTTCCCTGGAATGGACTGAGACATCTGGGGGACTCTGGGAATGGTGGCACGACCCTGGAGTTCCTCTCGCCTTTCCTGTGGAGAGCGCCTGCTCTTGAGATGCGACGGGAACGCCTGGAATTCTTTCAGGAGCACGCAGGAAAAGGATCCCTCCTATCGAGCTAGGAGATGGAAACGGGGCTCCTCTGTATGTGGGCGGGACTCTTGTGCTTCCTCTCGAGTGTGAGACGGGTATGTCGGGGAACTTCTTGAGTTGCAGCAAGCGTGTGAAGGACCCTTTGTAAGTTCCAGAGTTTAGGTGTGATTAGCCTCGATATGCCTCAGCAGAAATTGGCCTCATCTCGCCTGCAGGGGAGAACCTCCTGGATGTTCTCGAGTTGCGGCAGGTGCTCTCGACTTACGACGGGGACCTCAGGGACCCGCTCTGGTGGCCTCAGGAAAGGCCAGTCCTCATGCGAGTTCCTCGGGCGCCTGTCGGGATTCCTCTCCCATCGATGCCAGGGCCTAAGACCTTGTGTGGAGTCGGTGCCGGAACCTGAGGATTCCTCTCCAGTGCAGACATGGATATTGGCGTACTTCTGGAGTCTCCCCAGGGGAATCAGTCCTCGTCTCGAGTGGGGACATTAACGTGCGCTTTCCTCCAGAGCTGTAGCAGCAGTGTCACGCTTCCCTTCGCGTGGATTTAGGGATCAGGTGCTTTCCATCGAGGCTTTCCCACGAGGCTTTCCCACGAGGCTTTCCCACAGGGCTGTCCCTCGTGTCACCGTGGTGTGAGTCGATCCTCGGCTTAAAAGTCGAGGCAGTGCAGGGAAAAGAGGTTTTCCCTGGAATGGACGGAGACATCTGGGGAATTCTGAGAATGGTGGCACGACCCTGGAGTTCGTCTCACCTTTCCTGTGGAGAGCGCCTCCTCTTGAGATGCCACGGAAACGCCGGGAATTCTTTCCCGAGCACGCAGGGAAAGGATCCCTCCTCTCGAGGTAGGAGGCGGAAACGGGGCTACTGTCTATGTGGGTGGGGCTTCGTGCTTCCTCTCGAGTGGAGACGGGTATGTCGGGGAACTTCTTGAGTTGCAGCAAGGGTGTGAAGGACCCTTTGGAAATTCCAGAGGTTAGGTGTGATTAGCCTCGAGACACCTCAGCGGAAATGGGCCGCATCTCGCCTGGAGGGGAGAACGTCCTGAATGTTCTCGAGTTGCAGCAGGTGCTCTCGACTTACGACAGGGGACCTCAGGGACCCAGCTCTGTTGGCCTCAGGAAAGGCCAGTCCCTATGCGAGTTGCCAGGGGACCTCTCGGGATTACTCTCCCGTCGAAGCTGGGTCCTAAGATATTGTGCGGAGTGGGTGCCGGTACCTGAGGATTCCTCTCCAGTGCTTAAGTGGATCTTGGGGTACTTCTGGAGTCTCCCCATTGGATGTCAGTCCTCGACTCGAGTGGGGGCATGCACGTGCGCTTTCCTCTCGAGCTGTAGCAGCAGTGTCGCGCTTCCATTGGCGTGGATCAAGGGATCTGTGGCTTTCCCTCGAGGCTTTCCCACGAGGCTTTCCCACGAGACTTTCCCACAGGGCGGTCCCACGTGCCACCGTGATGTGAGTCGATCCTCGGCTTGAAAGTCGACGCAGTGCAGGGAAAACAGGTTTCCCTGGAATGGACGGAGACATCTGGGGGACTCTGGAATGGTGGCAGGACCCTGGAGTTCCTCTCCCTTTCCTGTGGAGAGCGCCTCCTCTTGAGATGGGACGGGAACGCCGGGAATTCTTTCCAGAGCACGCAGGGAAAGGATCCCTCCTCTCGAGCTAGCAGGCGGAAACGGGGCCACTCTGGATTTGGACGGGACTCTCCAATTCCTCTAGAGTGGAGACGGGTATGTCGGGGAACTTCTTGAGTTGCAGCAAGGGTGTGAAGGACCCTTTGGAAGTTCCAGAGTTTAAGTGTGATTACCCCCTAGTTGCCTCAGCGGAAATGGGCCTCATCTCACCTGGAGGGGAGAACCTCCTGGATTTTCTCGAGTTGCGGCAGGTGCTCTCGACTTACGATGGGGACCTCAGGGACCTGCTCTGGTGGCCTCAGGAAAGGCCAGTCCCCATGCGAGTTGCTCTGGGGCCTCTCGGGATTCCTCTCCCGTCGATGCAGGGTCCTAAGACCTTGGTTGGAGTCGGTGCCGGAACCTGAGGATTCCTGTCCACTTCTGACATTGGATCTTGGGGTACTTCTGGAGTCCCCCCGGTGTGTCAGTACTCGTCTCGAGTGGGGCCATGCACGTACGCTTTCCTCCGGAGCTGTAGCAGCAGTGTCCCGCTTCCCTTCGCATGGATCAAGGGATCTGTGGCTTTCCCTCGAGGACTTTCCCACGAGGCTTTCCCACAGGGCTGTACCAGTGTGCCACTGTGGTGTGAGTCGATCCTCGACTTGAAAGTCGAGGCAGTGCAGGGAATACAGGTTTCCCTGGAATGGACTGAGACTTCTGGGGGACTCTGGGAATGGTGGCACGACCCTGGAGTTCCTCTCGCCTTTCCTCTGGAGAGCGCCTCCTCTTGAGATTCGACGGGAATGCTGCGAATTCTTTCCCGACCGCGCAGGGAAAGGATCAAACCTCTCGAGCTAAAAGGTGGAATCGGGGCTCCTCTGGATGTGGGCGGGACTCTCGTGCTTCCTCTCGAGTGGAGACGGGTATGTCGGGGAACTTCTTGAGTTGCAGCAACGGTGTGAAGGACCCTTTGGAAGTTCCAGATGTTAGATGTGATTAGCCTCGAGACGCCTCTGCGGAAATGGGCCTCATCTCGCCTGGAGGGGAGAAACTCCTGGATTTTCTCGAGTTGCGGTAGGTGCTCTCAACTTACGACGGGGACCTCAGGGACCCGCTCTGGTGGCCTCAGGAAAGGCCAGTCCCCGTGCGAGTTGATCGGGGCCTCTCGGGATTCATCTCTCCGTCGATGCTGGTGCCTAAGACCTTGTGTGGAGTCGGTGCCGGAACCTGAGGATTCCTCTCCAGTGCTGACATGGATCTTGGGGTACTTCTGGAGTCTCCCCAGGGGAGTCAGTCCTCGTCTCGAGTGGGGGCATGCACGTGCGCTTTCCTCCCGAGCTGTAGCAGCAGTGTCGCGGTTCCATTCGCGTGGATCAAGGGATCTGTGGCTTTCCCTCGAGGCTTTCCCAGGAGGCTTTCCCACGAGGCTTTCCCAGGAGGGTTTCCCACAGGGCTGTCCCACGTGCCACCGTGGTGTGAGTCGATCCTCGGCTTGAAAGTCAAGGCAGTGCAGGGAAAACAGGTTTCCCTGGAATGGACGGAGACATCTGGGGGACTCTGGGAATGGTGGCACGACCCTGGAGTTCCTCTCGCCTTTCCTGTGGAGAGCGCCTGCTCTTGAGATGCGACGGGAACGCCTGGAATTCTTTCCCGAGCTCGCAGGGAAAGGATCCCTCCTATCGAGCTAGGAGATGGAAACGGGGCTCCTCTGTATGTGGGCGGGACTCTTGTGCTTCCTCTCGAGTTGAGACGGGTATGTCGGGGAACTTCTTGAGTTGCAGCAAGGGTGTGAAGGACCCTTTGTAAGTTCCAGAGTTTAGGTGTGATTAGCCTCGAGACGCCTTCGCGGAAATGGGCCTCATCTCGCCTGGAGGGGAGAACCTCCTGGATGTTCTCGTAGTTGCGGCAGGTGCTCTCGACTTACGACGGGGACCTCAGGGACCCGCTCTGGTGGCCTCAGGAAAGGCCAGTCCTCATGCGAGTTGCTCGGGCGCCTGTCGGGATTCCCCTCCCGTCGATGCTGGGGCCTAAGACCTTGTGTGGGGTCATTGCCGGAACCTGAGGATTCCTCTCCAGTGCTGACATGAATCTTGGGATATTTCTGGAGTCTCCCCAGGGGAGTCAGTCCTCGTCTCGAGTGGGGTCATGCACGTTCGCTTTCCTCCCAAGCTGTAGCAGCAGTGTCGCGCTTCCCTTCGCATGGATCAAGGGATCTGTGGCTTTCCCTCGAGGCTTTCCAACGAGGCTTTCCCACGAGGCTTTCCCACGAGGCTTTCCCACAGGGCTGTCCCTCGTGTCACCGTGGTGTGAGTCGATCCTCGGCTTGAAAGTCGAGGCAGTGCAGGGAAAAGAGGTTTCCCTGGAATGGACGGAGACATCTGGGGGACTCTGGGAATGGTGGCAGGAACCTGGAGTTCCTCTCCCTTTCCTGTGGAGAGCGCCTCCTCTTGAGATGGGACGGGAACGCCGGGAATTCTTTCCCAGAGCACGCAGGGAAAGGATCCCTCCTCTCGAGCTAGGAGGCGGAAACGGGGCTCCTCTGGATGTGGGCGGGACTCTCGTGCTTCCTCTCGAGTGGAGACGGGTATGTCGGGGAACTTCTTGAGTTGCAGCAAGGGTGTGAAGGACCCTTTGAAAGTTCCAGAGGTTAGGTGTGAATAGCCTCGAGACGCCTCAGGGGAAATGGGCCTCATCTCGCCTGGAGGGGAGAACCTCCTGGATTTTCTCGAGTTGCGGCAGGTGCTCTCGACTTACGATGGGGACCTCAGGGGCCCGCACTGGTTTCCTCAGGAAAGGCCAGTCGCCATGCGAGTTGCTCAGGGGCCTCTCGGGATTCCTCTCCCATCGATGCCAGGGCCTAAGACCTTGTGTGGAGTCGGTGCCGGAACCTGAGGATTCCTCTCCAGTGCAGACATGGATATTGGCGTACTTCTGGAGTCTCCCCAGGGGAATCAGTCCCTCGTCTCGAGTGGGGGCATGCACGTGCGCTTTCCTCCAGAGCTGTAGCAGCAGTGTCACGCTTCCCTTCGCGTGGATCTAAGGATCAGAGGCTTTCCCTGGAGGCTTTCCCACGAGGCTTTCCCACGAGGGCTTTCCCACAGGGCTGTCCCACGTGCCACCGTGGAGTGAGTCGATCCTCGGCTTGACAGTCGAGGCAGTGCTGGGAAAACAGGTTTCCCTGGAATGGACTGAGGCATCTGGGGGACTCTGGGAATGGGGCCTGATCCTGGAGTTCTTCTCGCCTTTCCTGTGGAGAGCGCCTCCTCTTGAGATGCGACGGGAACGCTAGGAATTCTTTCTCCGACCACACAGGGAAAGGATCCCTCCTCTCGAGCTAGGCAGGCGGAAACGGGGCCACTCTGGATATGGACGGGACTCTCCGATTCCTCTAGAGTGGAGACGGGTATGTCGGGGAACTTCTTGATTTGCAGCAAGGGTGTGAAGGACCCTTTGGAAGTTCCAGAGTTTAAGGTGTGATTACCCCTAGTTGCCTCAGCGTAAATGGGCCTCATCTCGCCTGGAGGGGAGAACCTCCTGGATTTTCTGGAGTTGCGGCAGGTGCTCTCGACTTACGATGGGGACCACAGGGACCCGCTCTGGTGGCCTCAGGAAAGGCCAGTCCCCATGTGCGTTGCTCTGGGGCCTCTCGGGATTCCTCTCCCGACGATGCCGGGGTCTAAGACCTTGTTTGGTGTCGGTGCCGGAACCTGAGGATTCCTCTCCACTTCTGACATGGATATGGGGTACTTCTGGAGTCCCCCAGGGGTGTCACTACTCGTCTCGAGTGGGGCCATGCACGTGCGCTTTCCTCCCGAGCTGTAGCAGCAGTGTCCCGCTTCCCTTCGCATGGATCAAGGGATCTGTGGCTTTCCCTTGAGGCTTTCCAACGAGGCTTTCCCACGAGGCTTTCCCACGAGGCTTTCCCACAGGGCTGTCCCTCGTGTCACCGTGGTGTGAGTCGATCCTCGGCTTGAAAGTCGAGGCAGTGCAGGGAAAAGAGGTTTCCCTGGAATGGACGGAGACATCTGGTGGACTCTGGGAATGGTGGCAAGACCCTGGAGTTCGTCTCACCTTTCCTCTGGAGAGCGCCTCCTCTTAGGATGCCACGGAAACGCCGGGAATTCTTTCCCGACCACGCAGGGAAAGGATCCCTCCTCTCGAGGTAGGAGGCGGAAAGGGGGCTACTGTCGATGTGTGTGGGACTTCGTGTTTCCTCTCGAGTGGAGACAGGTATGTCGGGGAACTTCTTGAGTTGCAGCAAGGGTGTGAAGGACCCTTTGGAAATTCCAGAGGTTAGGTGTGTTAGCCTCGAGACACCTCAGCGGAAATGGGCCTCATCTCGCCTGGAGGGGAGAACGTCCTGAATGTTCTCGAGTTGCAGCAGGTGCTCTCGACTTACGACGGGGTCCTCAGGGACCCGCTCTGGTGGCCTCAGGAAAGGCCAGTCCCTATGCGAGTTGCCAGGGACCTCTCGGGATTCCTCTCCCGTCGAAGCTGGGGCCTAAGATATTGTGTGGAGTGGGTGCCGGTACCTGAGGATTCCTCTCCAGTGCTTACGTGGATCTTGGGGTACTTCTGGAGTCTCCCCATTGGAGTCAGTCCTCGACTCGAGTGGGGGCATGCACGTGCGCTTTCCTCTCGAGCTGTAGCAGCAGTGTCGCGCTTCCATTGGCGTGGATCAAGGGATCTGTGGCTTTCCCTCGAGGCTTCCACGAGGCTTTCCCACGAGGCTTTCCCACGAGGCTTTCCCACAGGGCGGTCCCACATGCCACCGTGGTGTGAGTCGATCCTCGGCTTGAAAGTCGACGCAGTGCAGGGAAAACAGGTTTCCCTGGAATGGACGGAGACATCTGGGGGACTCTGGGAATGGTGGCAGGAACCTGGAGTTCCTCTCCCTTTCCTGTGGAGAGCGCCTCCTCTTGAGATGGGACGGGAACGCCGGGAATTTCTTTCCAGAGCACGCAGGGAAAGGATCCCTCCTCTCGAGCTAGGAGGGGAAACGGGGCTCCTCTGGATGTGGGCGGGACTCTCGTGCTTCCTCTCGAGTGGAGACGGGTATGTCGGGGAACTTCTTGAGTTGCAGCAAGGGTGTGAAGGACCTTTGAAAGTTCCAGAGGTTAGGTGTGAATAGCCTCGAGACGCCTCAGGGAAATGGGCCTCATCTCGCCTGGAGGGGAGAACCTCCTGGATTTTCTCGAGTTGGCCAGGTGCTCTCGACTTACGATGGGGACCTCAGGGGCCCGCACTGGTTTCCTCAGGAAAGGCCAGTCCCCATGCGAGTTGCTCAGGGGCCTCTCGGGATTCCTCTCCCATCGATGCCAGGGCCTAAGACCTTGTGTGGAGTCGGTGCCGGAACCTGAGGATTCCTCTCCAGTGCAGACATGGATATTGGCGTACTTCTGGAGTCTCCCCAGGGGAATCAGTCCTCGTCTCGAGTGGGGCATGCACGTGCGCTTTCCTCCAGAGCTGTAGCCAGCAGTGTCACGCTTCCTTCGCGTGGATCTAAGGATCAGAGGCTTTCCTGAGGCTTTCCACGGAGGCTTTCCCACGAGGCTTTCCCACA
>NW_017218422.1:0-11920 GCF_001704415.2 Capra hircus | reverse complement strand
ACATACATTTCAAGGACCACTGCCATCAGCTTCTACTGTTCATGACCAAACTAGGAGAAACAACATTGGAAGAAGGACTCATAAGGGTACTCATAGGAAGTACTCATAAGTCAAGGAACCGTTCTACTGGGTCCTCTCGTTATTACTGGGACAAGTCAGTTCCTCCGATGATGATGGGTATAACTGAAAAATTATTACAAATGCATGGGATGCGATGTCTACATGATAAATGTGTTCCTCTTATACTATTGCTTCAGGGATGTCTACTTCCGCCATGAACGACTGCACTACAAGGATGCCTGCTATTCCAGCTCAAGCAACAGATAGTCAAGTGCAGATCATTGTCCTTTGTTGAAAATAATCAGCAGTTTGTCAACATAGGGAACATGCCGGAGGAACCCTTGGGATGGAACTCTAAAAACAGGTTGGGCCCTCTTTTTGCCAGGCCCTGCGATAAAATACAAATCAGAAAAAGAAAAAATAGCATCGGTTTTGTCAGGACTTCCTCATCTTTTCTTTCTCGGTAGCAGGAAGCAGACATTGAGGCCAGAGGACTGCAGGATTTCATTGTGAACTAACGTTGGGTGGGGTGGAGGCTCATCACTCTAGTAAGAATGTGGCTCACTAAAACGGAATTTCATTCACTTCATGGACATAGAGTTCTAGAATCCTTCATTAAGGAATTCAATAAGCTATATTTCCTTACACCTTCACAATCTCTTGGTTTACAAGAATGTCAATTGCTAGTCCAGCACTTATACAATGAGTGTTACAGGTAGTATGAGTGTATAAATGATGACGAGCAATGACAGGAAGTTTATTTATTCTCTGTTTTGAATTCTTGATTTTTATATAATTTTTTATAATATCCTTACAGATGTAAATATTTTAGTGACATGTATAAATACACGTTGAGTAGTGCTATGATAACTCATAGTGTTGCCACAATAAATATCATGGTTATTATGTGCTTTTCATATATTCCTTTGGAGATTCTCTTGCATTATACATCATCATAAGATATTTAATAGTTTCCTAAACTGTACAGTAGGTCCTTGTGGCTTCTTTTATATATGGTAATGTATTTGTTAATAATTCAAACAAAAACTGGTACACAAATATTCATAGTGACATTCACAATAGCTCAAAAGTTAGAACTCATTCAAGTGTCCGTTGGTGGGAGACTGAATATGCAACGCAAGGTATATTCAGAAGCTTGAACGGTATTCCACCATACAAAAAAGTACATTAAATGGTGCTGCCACTCTGCAAGACATTACACAAATGACTCCAAAACGAACACGTGGAAGAAATACATAGTTCGATTCCAATTCATGCTATGTACCCAAAAGGATTGGGAAAGGGGGCTGAAAAAAATGGATACTCCTTCCGTCATACTCACAACAGCATGATTCACACTGGCAAACAAACAGAAGCAATCGAAGTGTCCATGGCAGCCAATTCCATAAACAAACTGTGGTATACACACAATGGAATCTGATTCGGCCCTTCAAAGTCAGTAATTCTGACAATGCGACAATGTGGACAAACCTTATGGTCATTAGATTAAGTGAAATAAACCAGACCAAAAAAAGACAAACGTTCTGTGATTCCGCTCATATGAGATATCCAAACAAGTCAAATCTGTCAGAAATAGCAGAAAGTGATTCCGACCGATCGAAAAGAGTTCATGTTTCATGGACCTCAGTTTCCCTTGGAAAAACTGACTTCCCATCATATCTCCAAAACCAATTAGACAAATAACTGGAAGCTATATCCAGTCAAATGAATGTAGACATAATGTTACAGTGTACACCAAACTCACTCAAACTTCTCAACAGACAAAAGGCAAAACTGTATCTGTGGCACCTCAGCTTAGCTTAAAACTGTATCTACGGTACCTCACTTCTGCTTATAAAATTTAACAACAACAACAACACACTAAAGGCTATCCAAAAAAGGATAGAAAACACATATAACATCAACTTTAAAAAATTAGAAATTGAAACGGTGAAAAACCTTATTCACAAAACTTAAACACAAGCCACAGGAAACTATATTTATAAAATAGATATCTGATAAAGGATTGTTCTCCAAATATACCAAAAAATCTAGAACAATCTCATAAAATATGTATACACCTAAACACCTGGCCTACAAAAATATAAAGATAGTAAATAAGCCTATCAAAAAGACTCAAAACCACATAGCATTAGGAAATGACAAACTAAAATAACAGTGAGGTAGCACTGCACACCTATTAGATCCAGTCAACTCAAGAAAAGGGGGTAGGGCACAGCTTCTCCGGTGGCTCAGTGGTAAAGAATCTGCCTGACAATGCAAGACACTCTAGTTCGATCCCTTACCCCAGAAGATCCCACAAGCCACAGAGAAACATAGCTGGATTTTTCCACAGCTAAACAAGGCTCACCTGTGACCTGAATCCTTCATGTCCAGCACTTACTAAACAGCTTTGAAAACATGTCCAGACAAAAAAGGATCGCATGATTATATACAACAGCTCGACTTGGAATCACTACAAACTTTCAAATATCAGGATGTCTTCAGTAGATGACAGTGTAAACAAATGGGGATACATGCAAAGTGAAGGGGAGCAAATGCTACCACAAAATATACCACCTCAGCATGAGGATTAGTTGGACCCCAATTAACTTTTATTTTTTTAGAGGACACATGATCATCTCTGAAACCCAAGTTCAAGACAGCTCTTCTGTGAGTCACATTTACCAGAGAAATCTCATTTCAAAGGAATCCTCTCTATATGCCAGATAGAAGGATGAGACACAGTCTTTTGAAACTCTTTTTTCTTTTCTATCGATAGGGAAAGCTAAGCCGTAAATCTGCACAGCCACCATACCCTTCCTTTCCTTTGGTTGTATTTTTTTTAAATATTTGTTTCTGTTTTCATTTGGCTGCGCCAGGTCAACCTTCATTGAGGCAAGCCAGATATTTAGCTACAGCATGCAAATTCTCTGTGGCATGGGAGATCTAGTTCTTGGATCAGGAAATGAACCTGGGCCTCCTTCTTTGGGAGTGTCCAGTCTCAGCCACTGGACCACCAGGAAGTGCCTGTTTTGTTTTCAGATGAAGATGGAATCTAAGGTGATATCTTGGGCCATTTCAGTCACTGACTCAGTTTCCTGAGTTTGTCCAAAGCCACGCACAAGGTGCACATTATTAAACTGGTTTGCAAAACAAGAAAAGGTTGTCTGCTACAACACTGGTATGCTTACAAATATCTAAATGGTAAATGGCATAGTATTGATTTTTCATTACTATGGGGGGAGAAAGAATGCAGGATTCATACATGTTACAACACGAATAAATATTCAAACCATCTTCAGTGAAAAAAAAAATCCACATAGAAAAGGCCACCCAGAACCCTTATTCACCATGGTCTGCTTTTCAATCCATCAAGTTTGTCCAAATAACTGAAAATCTCAGTAACACTCTAAATAAAGAAAAAAGGATGAAGATGGAAACAAAAGATATATTCATACACTTGAACATTGCAAAGTGGAAGTGGGCGGTGGATTACATTATAACGTAGATACCATATGATTTCCTGATTTTGGAGATTATGTGCTGGTTCTGCAGAAGGTACCCATTTTGGATAAAACACATAGAGTCTTTTAGATGATGTGGCAAATGCTAGCACTTGTTCCCATTGCTAGGCATTTTCTGTACATTTTAAATGACTGGAAAGTATACTAGGTTTCAAAACAACCCATGTCAATACCACAAAAGAAATTTAGAGTAGACAGGCAGGAAGCTTTCTGATACAGGCCAAGACTTACCCAGACGAAGTTCAAGGGAAGCTGCGATGCTCACTGCCCTTGAAGGAGTCCACGTGGAATGAAGAAGTACTGTGGGAAGTCTCTTAGTAACCACCATGTCTTGGGTCCTCTGGGATGACCTACTGCAGGAGAAACAGATGTTACAGATAAAACGTTCCACATCACTTCACAAAATGTTGTTAGACTACTTTCAGTAAAGCTGAATCATTTGGGATCAATTTACAATCATATAATAGACTACCATTTACAGTCCAAAAATCACTTGCATTTCTAGACACTCATAACAATCAGAAAAAAAAATTAAGAAACTCCCACTTAAAAGAAAACATCTAGCAACAAACTTAATCAAGAACATAAAAGACCAGTAGTCAGAAAACTAGAAAGCACTGATAAAGAAACCAAAGAAAACACAAATACACCAGAAAACTATTCCACGCTCATGCACTGGAACAATGAGGAATTAAAAGGTCCATTCCAACCAAAGTCATCAACAAATACACGGACTGCAATCACAAAATAACATTCAATGGCATTTTTCACAGAAATAGAAATATTCCTCATATTAGACTGCTACTGTTGACCAGGACCTTAAACGGCCAAAAAGACTCTGAGAAAGAGGAACACAGCTGGAGGCATCTTCCTAACCCTCTTCAAACTACATCACGGAGCTGTAGTGACCACCACAGTGAGGAACTGGCAGGAACACAGACACATGGACTCCAGGAGAGAATAGAGAGCCCAGAAACGAACCCACATGTACATGGTCCAGTTCCTGAAAATCAAACCAGGAACGAGCGAAGAGGAAAGGACAGTCTTCTCAAGAAAACCAGTGACAGGAAAACGGCCACCTACACGGAAGAACATCAGTGTTCATCCTCTACATCATCTAACGCAAATCGAACTGAAAACCCACCGCTTTGCACACCGGAGCTCTTTCCCCTGAGTCCTCCGAGATGGACCTCCAGTCAGCCCTCAGCTGGACACAGGAAACGTCTACTCCGTCCTCATTTTTCGCTCTTGCAGCGCCTCCCTGCTGGTGGGCACTGAGGCAACCCTGCTCCTCTCAGCCTGGATGCAGCCCTGTTATCCAGAAGCCTGAGCCCTGATGGTCCTGAGGAGACAAAGCTCCCGCCAGCTGCTCACGGGCCAGAGCCTAAAGGCAAAGCGTCCTGCGCCCGCGGGTCAGAGGGGGCTTTGGCGCCCCCCCTGCGGGCCACAGGAGAAGAGCGGGCAGCCCGGCGCTCACAGACCTCAGAGGGCTCACCCAGAAGCAGCTCTGCTGCGAGCACTCAGACTGGAAGCCCAAACTGAAATGGAGCAGAATAGCTCCATGACCCTCCGCAAAACATGGCTAAGGAACAATCAGAGCCTGTATGGAATGCAGCCATAAAAAGGAACACATGTGAGTTTGTTCTAATAAAGGGGAGGGAAGTCAGTCAAAGAGAGAAAAACATGGAATCTAGAAGGATGGTACTGACGAGTCTGTTCACAGAGCAGCAATGGAGGTGCAGACATAGAGAACAGACTTACAGACGAGGGTGGGGAACAAGAGGGAGAGGGTGAGATGAATGGAGAGAGCAGCATGGATGCAGGTACACCAACCTTTGTAAATAGACAACCAATGGGAATTTGCTGTATGATTCAGGGAACTCAAACTGGGGCTCAGTAGTAACCTAGAGAGGTGGGAATGCGTGCGAGGTGGGAGGGAGATTCCAGAGCAAGAGGACATAGGTACACCTATGGTCAATTCATGTGGATGTATGACAAATCAAACCAATATTGTAAAGCAATGATCAATCAACTAAAAAGAAATAACTGTTTAAAAAAATATGAACATACACACAAACTTTGCAACAAGGTAACTCCATTTTAAAAACTATTGAAATTTTAGAAAACTACAAACGTTCTACATGACCTTCGGTCTGGTGATCAGGTCTAACATACACAAAACAAGCCAACTTACCCAATTATGAATACAAATGAGTTAACACATTGCCTTTTATCATTTCATACATTTACCCTGTGGAGGACCTTACTCGAGAGAACCAAAAAGAAACTGCTAAATGAACCACGGACCACCCACCCTGGCCAGGCAACAGAGAAAAGAAAACACTTGCAGGAGTCATCTCACAACAGGAGGTCCTGGGAAGGAACAAGGAACGAACAAGCTACCACCAACCAGAATTCTGGAGAGGTCAGGAGATGGGAGGCTCCAGTTCAGAGGTCCTACCAACCTCCCAGGATGCACTTCGCTGGAATCCATCTCGGCTGAGTGATGCGTGTGCCCCCAAGAAGGATCCCAATTCAGAATGCCTGGCAAGAGACAAACCAGAAATGAACCCGATGACCATAAAACCTGAGAGTGCGAGCCACGTGACAGAGTGGTTCTCTCCGTTTCCCTCACCCTCCTGCCCTCCACCCCGGCAGCCCTTCCCAATGAAGCCTCTCGCTTGGACAGCACTCCTCTCCTCAGACAACTCATTGCCCAGTGTCAGACAAGAACTCACTCTCAAGCCCTGGAAGGGAACCCCCTTCCTTCATCAAAAGCAATATCCAGGAGAAAAGAGCTTCCAAACGCTATCTTGCAGAGAAGGAAATCAGACAAGGCAATGGCAGCCCGCTCCAGTACCATTGCCTGGAGAATCCCACGGACAGAGGAGCCTGGTAGGCTGCAACCCCGGGGTCACTAAGAGTCGGACACGACTTCACTGAGTGACTTCACTTTCACTTTTCACTTTCATGTACTGGAGGAGGACATGGCAACCCACTCCAGTGTTCTTGCCTGGAGAATCCCAGGGACAGAGGAGCCTGGTAGGCTGCTGTCTATGGGTCGCGCAGAGTCAGGCACGACTGAAGCGACGTGGCAGCAGCAGCAGAGAAGGAAATGGCACCACCTGCAGTACTCTGGTCTCAGAAATCCTAGGGACAGAGGAGCTTGGTGGGCTACAGTCCAAAAGCAGGGCATTTCTGACGGGAGGAAACAGTCCCAGGGAAGCTGAGCTGCTCACCAAAGGCCCCAGAGCTTTGGATAGCACACCAGAGCTGTGGCTGAGGATTCCCAGCTGCCATGCCTCTTGATCCTGGCCTCTTTCACTAGATACGTGTGTGGAAAACTAGAATCTCAAATATGCCCTGGTGGTTCCATAGTCAAGAATCCACCTGCCAGTGCTGGAGATGCATGTGCGATCCCTAGGATGGGAAGATGCCACATCCTATGGAGCCCGTGTGCCACAACTGCCGAGCCTGTGCTCTAGATCCTGGAAGCCACGATGCCGAGTTCACATGCCGCAGCCACTGAAGCCCGTGAGCCTGTGCCCCTCAACAAGAGGACACACTGCAGTGAGAAGCCTGCCAAACCACTCGTTATGGCCCATGCTCACCAAAACTAGAGAAAAGCCCACACACAAAGATGCAACACAGCCAACAATCAATAAAACTCTTTTCCTAAAACAAATGCACATCTGACAAAGAAACTGTACTCGAATTGTCCAAGAACACTAGAGCAAACAAGCCCATTCATAATTGGTAACGACTGAAATAGACACCTGGCCACTGAGGGTATACTGATAGTAAACTATCATACAAAAACATACTCAAGATACTGGTGCGATGCACGCAGAGCCCCCTTTGAAAGACAATCTGACAGTTTTTTTTTTTTCAGTAACCACGTGGGACAAGCACTGAATTCTGTGTATGACAAGCGGTGGAAGCCAGGTATCTTACCATTGGAAGGCAAAGTTCCAGATAAACAAAAGGAAACGTTACAATGTCCATGTCGTGGTGGATCAGGTTGGAGACATCATCACAAATTACCTTTAACTGAATATGTTCAAAGGTGAGCTGGAATACATGGAGATATATCTCCATGTATTGTCAGCTGAGCATATTGAGCTCCTACATGTATGTTTTAAATATCATTCTCTAATAAAAGGGAACAGGAAACATCTCCGATGGCCTGGTGGTAAAGAAGCTGCCTACCGATGCAGGAACACGGGGTTCAATTCCTGTGTAGAAGATTCCACACGCCCAGGGGCAATGAAAGCCCTTGAACAACTCTTGACGTTTGCATGCTCCAGAGCCCAAGTTCTGCACACAGAGAAAGCACTGCAATGAGAAGCCATGGCACAGCAACTAGAAGGTAGCCTCTGCTCACTACAACTAGACAAAGGAGCAATAAAGACCCAGCACAGTCAAAAATAATGTCATGTTAAAAAAAGGACAGTTCTTTGAAGAAATGACTGAGACTAGGGGTGCGACTGTAAATATATGAGCCAGGGTCATCTTCAATTATGAGAAATTAAAAGAAACTAAAGACAACTATCAAGCTGTCCAAACGGATACAAATGAATGACGACACAGTGTTATCTGTATACACCAGCAAATAACAATCTGAAAGGGAATTGAAACAAACAATTCCCCTTCAATCATCGTCAACATTAATAAAAGACTTTGCTATGGATGGAATGAGGATGACAAGACTGGCACACTGGAAATGATACATGATTGCTGAAAAATACCCCTCAAGCCATGGACAGAGACTCCATAGCGATGACAAGACTTCAGTTGGCAATACCGTGGAATGCATCTGCCATCTGAAATGAAAGATTCAATATGAATTACAAAAGGCTGAAAGGTGGCTGCTAAAACCACAAAAGATGCCAGCATTCTTGGCCTCCAGAGGAGAATTCAATCCAGGGCAAGTGACGAAGCTTGATGGCTCAGAGGTTTTCTGTGAAAAAGTTTGATTCAAGTAGAAAAGAGATCGAGAGAGCTGCTGACGTAGACATTCAAAGGGGGAAGAAAGAGTACCCCCTGCTAGTCTTTAGCCAGATGTTATAACAGCCACTAGCAGTCTGCTAAGGAAAGAAAGACAATGTCTCAGAGAATGGCACCAGGCCCCTCACCCACAGCATGCATTGAGATCACATTGGCAGCAGATGAGTCATCCCAGGCCAGAAAATGATGGACATGAATCTTGAAGAAAGGCAGATTTCCAAGCAAATATATAGTTTCATTCACAGAGGTTAAGAGAACCAGGTATGAGTAAGACAAACCGGTTTGTCGAGTCGTTTCTGAGCCCTTAGGGGGAACTGACCTGAAGACATTAACATACCTTAAGACAAACATTTCCATAAGAACAATGCATTGCTTAGTTCAAGGTTTGAGAAAAGTTAAATTCAGGTGGAGCCAGGAGTTGTCATGGCAACACAGAATTTTCAGAGAAACCTTCTTTTACATTTGTATCAAGATGGAGAAAAAAAAAACCGCAGCCCTCTTTGGTCTCCTCCTGCCTCTTAAGAGAGAGAAAAAAACGTCTGACACTTGCAGTTTATTTTCTCTGTCTGGAGACCCCTGGCCTTCCTGCCTGTTATCCTCTCCAGGCCTGTAGGAAGCAATACACTCGGCTGCTTGGGAAAAAGCGCGCGGGTCTGAGCTGTATGCAAAGGGGTGAAGCGGTAAAAACCCTCGGCCCCAAAGGCGAGGCTTTCTGCGATCGCCATTTCAGTCGGCTCCGAGACTGCAAACAAAGGGCAGAAGACATGGTTCCCTGCTCCGCCGAGTCCGAGTTCCCTTACCTGTGGTCCACAGCCCTGCGCTCTGCTCGCTGGATGCCAATCGACGGGGACCCAGGAGCCCACGAAACGAGCAGTCCCAGCTGCAATGGCGAGCCCTGAGAGCACAACTGGGGACCCCTGGCCCCGAGGCGCCGCCATGTTCACCCCGCCCCAGACCCGCTCCCGTGAGCCGCGCCCCTGACCAGCCGCCCAGGCTCGCCCCGCCCCCGACGCGCGCACGGTGCGCCCCGCCCCACGCCCCCTGCCAGGCCAGGCCCGCGGGACCGCGACTGCCTCCAGGGGAAACACAAGGACAAGCAGATCCACCCCACCGAGACAACCCAAGCTTTTTCTCAGCTCATCTGTCTATGATTTAGGGATAAGAAGCAAAGATGACCTAGGACAGCCATGATATTCTATAGAGCCAGACCCTGGCGCGCAGAGGCTTGAAGAGGGCCCGGGAGCGCTGCCTGAAACAGCAAGCCTCTGTAGCATAGCGGTTAGGCAGGCTGGTAAGTCAGGCAGACTAGGGTCTGTAGGTCAGGAGTTCAAGTCCCGGGTTTAACTCTTTCCCTTTTAGGGGGCGGGGGACCACAAGAGGCGGGGCTTAGACCAGAAAAGTTTCTTTTGATTTTAGAGGTTTATTGTGAAGCTTAGGGTTAGGGTTCGGGCAACCCCCCAACTCGCTCGGGTTCGGGTTCGGGGTTAGGGTTAGAATTCGGGGAACCCCCCTCTTCTTAGAGTTCGGGTTTGGGTTAGGGTTCAGGTCAGGGTCAGGGTTCAGGTTACGGTTAGGGCTTAAAGTGAGCGCTAATGGGGCCCATAGTTCTTTATTAGCCTGCCCTGGCGGGCCGAGGCTTGAAGAGTGCCTGGGAGCAGCATGAAACCCGGGGGGCTTTGTTAGCATAGCGGTTAGGCTGACGGCCGAGTAAACATGCAATCTGGCTTTGTGGGTCAGAAGTTCCAGTCCGGGCTTGCCTTTTTTGCTTTGAGCGGATGGGGGACCGCAAGGGGCGGGGCTTAGGCCAGAAAAGTTTCTTTTTCTTTTAGAGTTTTATTGTTAGGGTTAGGGTTAGGGTTAGGGTGCCGGCATCCCCTCAACTTGTTAGGGTTCAGGTTCAGAGTTCGGGTTACGGGAATCCCCTCCCTTCTTAGGGTTTGGATTCGGGTTCGGGTTAGGGTTCAGGGTTCGGGTTTGGGGTTTGGAGTTCAGGGTTTGGGGTTCCGGGTTCGCGGTTCTCGTTTGGGGTTTGGGGTTCCGATTAGGGGTTCAAGGTTCAGCTTAGGGGTTTGGGGTTTGGGGATCAGGTTATGGGTTCTCGGTTCAGATTAGGGGTTTGCAGTTGGGGTTTGGGGTTTGAGGATCGGGTTAAGGGTTTGGGGTTTGGGGCTCGCGGTTTGAGTTTGGGGCTTGGGTTTGGGGTTTGGGGATCAGGTTAGGGGTTCTCGGATTGGTTTAGAGGTTCGCAGTTGGGGTTTGGGGTTTGAGGTTAGGGTTAGGGGTTTGGGGTTTGAGGTTCACGGTTGGGGTTGGGGATTTGGGATTCGGGTTAGGGTTTGGGGTTTGGGTTAGGGGTTCGCGGTTAGGATTTGGGGTTTGGGGTTCGGGGTAGGGATTCTCGGTTCGGGTTAGGGGTTGGCAGTTTAGGTTAAGGCTTAGGGGTTTGGGGTTTGGAGTTTGGGATTTGGGTGAGGGGTTCGCGGTTTGGGGTTCCAGTTATGGGTTTGGGGTTTGGGTTGAGGGTTGGGGGTTGGGGATTAGGGGTTCGGTTTCTGGGTTGACGGTTTGGGTTAGGGATTAGGGGTTTAGGATTTGGGTTTGGGGTTTGGGGATTCGGGTTTGAGGTTCCGATTAGGGGTTGAGTATGTGAGGTTTGTGGTTCGGGGGTCGAGATTTGAGGTTTGGGGTTTGGGGTTCAGGGGATTGGGTTCATGGTTTGGGGTTGGGGGTGTGAGGTGCAGTTTCGAGTTTTGCTGTTCGGGTTAGGAATTAGGGGTTGGCAGTTCGGGGTTCGGCTTAGAGGTTTGGGGTGTGCGGTTTTGGATTTGAGGTTTGGGGTTCCGGTTAGGGGTTTGGGGTTTGGGGTTCGGGTTAGCAGTTTGGAGTTTGGGTTTGGGGGTTGGGGTTTCGGGGTTTAGGGTTCGGTTTTGGTGTTTGCGGTTTGGGATTGGGGTTTGGGATTTGGGGTTCAGGTTAGGGGTTTGCGATTCGGGTTAGGGGTTTGGGGTTCGGGTTCGGGGTGTGGGGTGGGGGTACAGGTTAGGGGTTTGGGTTCAGGGTTTGGGGTTCGGTTTAGGGGTGTGCGGTTTGGGTTTGGGTTTGGGGTTCGGGCTAGTGGTTTGGGGTTCGGGGTTGGGTTCTGGATTGGGGTTCGGAGTTATGGATTCGGGGTTTGGGCTACGTGTTTCAGGATTTGCGGTTCGGGGCTTGAGGGTCGGGGTTTGGGTTTGGGGTTTAGGGCTCGGGTTAGGGGTTTGGGTTAGGGTTAGGGGTTCACGGTACGGGTTAGGTGTTTGGGGTTCGGAGTTTGGGGATTGGGTTAGGGT
>NW_017218421.1:0-11920 GCF_001704415.2 Capra hircus | reverse complement strand
GCTGGAATCTCAGCATTCCTTTCCAGTGCTGACATGGATCTTGGGGTACGTCTGGAGTCTCCTCAGGAGAGTCAGTCCTCGTCTCGAGTGGGGGCACGCACGTGCGCTTTCCTCCCGAGCTGAAGCAGCAGTGTCGTGCTTGCCTTCGCATGGATCAAGAGATAAGGGGCTTTCCCTCGAGGCTTTCCCACGAGGCTTTCCCATGAGGCTTTCCCACAGGGCTGTCCCACGTGCCACCGTGGTGTGAGTCGATCCTCGGCTTGAAAGTCGAGGCAATGCAGGGAATGCTGGTTTCCCTGGAATGGACTGAGACATCTGGGGACTCTGGGAATGGTGGCCCGACCCTGGAGTTTCTCTCGCCTTTCCTGTGGAGAGCGCCTCCTCTTGAGAAGTGACGGAAACGCCGGGAATTCTTTCCCGACCATGCAGGGAAAGGATCCTTCCTCTCGAGCTAGGAGGCGGAAACGGGGCTCCTCTGGATGTGGACGGGACTCTCGTGCTTCCTATCGAGTCGAGACAGGTATGTCGGGGAACTGCTTGAGTTGCAACATGGTTGTAAAGGACCCTTTGGAAGTTCCAGATGTTAGATGTGATTAGCCTGGAGACGCCACAGTGGAAATGGGGCCTCGTCTCGCCTGGAGGGGAGAACCTCTTGGATTTTCTCGAGTTGCGGCAGGTGCTCTCGACTTACGACCGGGGACCTCAGGGACCCGCTCTGGTGGCCTCAGGAAAGGCCAGTCCCCATGCGAGTTGCTCGGGGGCCTCTCGGGATTCCTCTCCCATCGATGCCGCGGCCTAAGACCTTGGTGTGGAGTCGCTGCCGGAACCTGAGGATTCCTCTCCAGTGCTGACATGGATCTTGGGTACTTCTGGAGTCTCCCCAGGGGAGTCAGTCCTCGTCTCGAGTGGGGGCATGCAACGTGCGCTTTTCCTCCCGAGCTGTAGCAGCAGTGTCACGCTGCCCTTCGCGTGGATCAAGGGATCTGTGGCTTTCCCTCGAGGCTTTCCACGAGGCTTTCCCACCGAGGCTTTCTAACGAGGCTTTCCCACAGGGTGTCCCACGTGCCACCGTGGTGTGAGTCGATCCTCGGCTTGAAAGTCGAGGCAGTGCAGGGAAATCAGGTTTCCCTGGAATGGATGGAGACATCTGGTTGTCTCTGGGAATGGTGGCACGACCCTGGAGTTCCTCTCGCCTTTCCTGTGGAGAGCGCCTGCTCTTGAGATGCGACGGGAACGCCGGGAATTCTTTCCCGACCACGCAGGGAAAGGATCCCTCCTCTCGAGCTAGGAGGCGGAAACGGGGCTCCTCTGGATGTGGCCAGGACTCTCGTGCTTCCTCTCAAGTGGAGCCGGGTATGTCGGGGAACTTCTTGAGTTGCAGCAAGGGTGTGAAGTACCCTTTGGAAGTTCCAGAGGTTAGGTGTGATTAGCCTCGAAACACCTCAGCGGAAATGGGCCTCATCTGGCCTGGAGGGGAGAACCTCCTGGATTTTCTCGAGTTGCAGCAGGTGCTCTCGACTTACGACGGGGACCTCAGGAACCCGCTCTGGTGGCCTCAGGAAAGGCCAGTCCCCATGCGAGTTTCTCGGGGGCCTCTCGGGATTCCTCTCCCTTCGATGTCGGGGCCTAAGACCTTGTGTGCAGTCGGTGCCGGAACCTGAGGATTCCTTTCCAGTGCTGACATGGATCTTGGGGTACCTCTGGAGTCTCCCCAGGGGATTCAGGCCTCGTCTCGAGTGGGGGGCATGAGTGTGCCCTTTCCTCCCATGCTGTAGCAGCAGTGTCATGCTTCTGCTTGCGTGGACCAAGGGATCTGTGACTTTCCCTCGAGTCTTTCCCTCGAGGCTCTCCCACAGGGCTGTCCCACGTGTCTCGGTGGTGTGAGTCGATCCTCGGCGTGAAAGCCGAGGCAGTGCAGGGAAAACAGGTTCCTGTGGAATGGACTGAGACATCTGGGGGAGTCTTGGAATGGTGGCACGACCCTGCAGTTCCTCTCCCCTTTCCTTTGGAGAGCGCCTCCTCTTGAGATGCGATGGAATGCCGGGAATTCTTTCCCGACCATGTAGGGAAAGGATCCCTCATCTCGAGCTACGAGCCGGAAACGGAGCTCCTCTGGATGTGGCCGGGACCCTCGTGTTTCCTCTTGAGTGGAGACGGGTATGTCGGGGAACTTCTTGAGTTGCAGCATGACTGTGAAAGACTCTTTTGAAGTTCCAGAGTTCACGTGTGATTAGCCTCGAGACACCTCAGTGGAAACGGGCCTCATCTCGCCTGCAGGGGAGAACCTCCTGGATTTTCTCGAGTTGCGTCAGGTGCTCTCGAGTTACGACGGAGACATCAGGGACCCGCTCTGGTGACCTCAGGAAAGGCCAGTCCCCATGCGAGGTGCTAGGGGGCCTCTCAGGATTCCTCTCCCGTCGATGCCGGGGCCTAAGACCTTGTGTGGAGTCGGGACCGGAACCTGAGGATTCCTCTCCAGTGCTGACATGGATCTTGGCGTACTTCTGGAGTCTCCCAAGCTTGCGTCAGTCTCGGCTCGAGTGGGGTCATGCACGTGCGCTTTAATCCCGAGCGGTAGCAGCAGTGTCGCGCTTCCCATCTCGTGGATCAAGGTATCTGTGGCTTTCCCTCGAGGCTTTCCCACGAGGCTTTCCCACGAGGCTTTGCCACAGGGCTGTCCCACGTGCCACAGTGGTGTGAGTCGATCCTCGGCTTGAAAGTCGAGTCAGTGCGGGGAAACAGGTTTCCCTGGAATGGACTGAGACATCTGGGGGACTCGGAGAATGGTGGCATGTCCCTGGAGTTCCTCTCGCCTTTCCTGTGGAGAGCGCCTCCTCTTGAGATGCGACGAGAACGCCGGGAATTCTTTCCCGACCTCGAAGGGAAAGGATCCCTCCTCTCGAGCTATGAGGCGGAAACGGGGCTCCTCTGGATGTGGGCGGAACTATCGTGCTTCCTCTTAAGTGCAGACGGGTATGTCGGGGAACTTCTTGATTTGCAGCAAGGGTGTGAAGGACCCTTTGGAAGTTCCAGAGTTTAAGTGTGCTTAGCCTTGAGATGTGTCAGCGGAAATAGGCTTCATTTTGCCTGGAGGGGAGAACATCCTTGATTTTCTCCAGTTGCGGCAGGTGCTCTCGACTTACAATGGGGACCGCAGGGACCCGCTCTGGTGGCCTCAGGAAAGGCCAGTCAAGATCCAAGACAGCATTGGAGAGGGAGAGACATCACGAGAGGCTCCCGAGCAACTCGCATGGGAGTGGCCTTTCCTGAGGCCACCAAAGCGGGTCCCTGAGGTCCCCGTCGTAAGTCGAGAGCACCTGGCGCAACTCGAAAAAATCCAGGAGGTTCTCCCCTCCAGGCGAGATGAGACCCATTTGCGCTGAGGCATCTCGAGGCTAATCACACCTAACCTCTGGAACTTCCAAAGGGCCCTTCACACCATTGCTGCAACTCAAGAAGTTCCCCGACATACCCGTTTCCACTCGAAAGGAAGCACGAGAGTCCCGCCCACAACCAGAAGAGCCCCGTTTCAGCCTCATAGCTCGAGAGGAGGGATCCTTTCCCTTCGTGGTCGGGAAAGAATTTCCGGCGTTCCCATCCCATCTCAAGAAGAGGCGCTCTCCAAAGGAAAGGCGAGAGGAACTCAGGGTCGTGCCACCATTCCCAGAGCCCCCAGATGTCTCAGTCGATTCCAGGGAAACCTGTTTTCCCCGCAATGCCTCGACTTTCAAGCCGAGGATCGACTCAGAACTCGGTGGCACGTGGGAGAGCCCTGTGAAAAGCCTAGTGGGAAAGCCTCGTGGGAAAGCCTACTGAGAAAGCCACAGATCCCTGGATCCACGCAAAGGGAAGCGTGACACTGCTGCTAAAGCTCGGGAGGAAAGCACACGTGCACGCCACACTCGCGACGAGGACTGACTCCCCTGGGAGACTCCAGAAGTACCCCAAGATCCATGTCAGAACTGGAGAGGAATCCTCAGGTTCCGGCACCGACTCCACACAATGTCTCAGGCCCCGGCATAGACGGGAGAGGAATCGCTAGAGGCCCACGAGCAACTCGCATGGGGACGGGCCTTTCCTGAGGGCACTAGAGCGTGTCCCTGAGGTCCCCGTCGGAATCCGAGAGCACCTGCGGCAACTCGAGAAAATCCAGGAGGTTCTCCCCTCCAGGCGAGATGAGGCCCATTTCCGCTGAGGAGTCTCGAGGCTTATCACACCTAAACTCTGGAACTTTCAAAGGGTCCTTCACACCTTTGCTGCAACTCAAGAAGTTCCCCGACATACCCGTCTTCACTCGAGAGGAAGCACGAGAGTGCCGCCCTCATCCTTAGGAGCGCCTTTTCCGCTTCCTAGCTCGAGAGGAGGGATCCTTTCCCTGCGTGGTCGGGAAAGAATTCCCGGCGTTCCCGTCGCATCTCAAGAGGAGGCACTCTCCACAGGAAAGGCGAGAGGAACTCCAGGTCACGCCACCATTCCCAGAGTCCCCCAGATGTCTCAGTCCATTCCAGGGAAACCTGTTTCCCTGGACTGCCTCGACTTTCAAGCCGATGATCGACTCACACCACGGTGGCACGTGGGACAGCCCTGCGGGAAAGCCTCGTGGGAAAGCCTCGTGGGAAAGACTTGAGGGAATGCCACAGATCCCTTGTTCATCGCGAAGGGAAGCGTGACACTGCTGCTACAGCTCGGGAGGAAAGCGTACGTGCATGCCCCCACTCGAGACGAGGACTGACTCCCCTGGGGAGATTCCAGAAGTACCCCAAGATCCATGTCAGCACTGGAGAGGAATCCTCAGGTTCTGGTACCGAATCCACAAAAGGTCTTAGGCCCCGGCATCGACGGGAGAAGAATACCGAGGGGCCCCCGAGCAACTCCATGGGGACTGGCCTTTCCTGAGGCCACCAGAGCGGGTCCCTGAGGTACCCGTCGTAAGTCGAGAGCACCTGCCGCAACTCGAGAAAATCCAGGAGGTTCTCCCCTCCAGGCGAGATGAGGCCCATTTCCGCTGAGGAGTCTCGAATCTTATCACACCTAAGCTCTGGAACTTCCAAAGGGTCCTTCACACACTTGCTGCAATTCAAGAAGATCCCCGACATACCAGTCTCCACTCGAGAGGAAGCACGAGAGTCCTGCCCACACCCAGAGGAGCCCCGTTTCCGCCTCCTAGCTCGAGAGGAGGGATCCTTTCCCTGCGTGGTCGGGAAAGAATTCCCGGCGTTTCCGTCACATCTCAAGGGGAGGTGCTCTCCACAGGAAAGGCGAGAGGAACTCCAGGGTGGTGCCACCATTCCCAGAGTCCCCCAGATGTCTCAGTCCATTCCAGGGAAACCTGTTTTCCCTGCACTGCCTCGACTTTCAATCCGAGGAACGACTCACACCACGGTGGCACGTCGGACAGCCCTGTGGGAAATCCTCATGAAAAAGCATCGTGGGAAAGCCTCCAGATAAAGCCAGAGATCCCTGGATCCTGGCGAAGGGAAGCGTGACACTGCTGCTACAGCTCTGGAGGAAAGTGCACATGAATGCCCCCACTAGAGATGAGGACTGACTCACCTGGGAGACTCCAGAAGTACCCCAAGAACCATGTAAGCACTGGAGAGTTATTCTCAGGTTCCAGCACCGACTCCACACAAGGTATAAGGCGCCGGCATTGACGGGAGAGGAATTCCGAGATGCCCCAAACAACTTGCATGGGGACTGGCCTTTCCTGAGGAAATCAGAGCGGGTCCCTGAGGTCCCCATCGTAAGTCGAGAGCACCTGCCGCAACTCGAGAAAATCCAGGAGGTTCTCCCCTCCAGGCGAGATGAGGCCCATTTCCGCTGAGGCGCCTCGAGGCTAATCACACCTAACCTCTGGAACTTCCAAAGGATCCTTCACACCCTTGCTGCAACTCAAGAAGTTCCCCGACATACCCGTCTCCACTCGAGAGGAAGCACGAGAGTCCCGCCCACATCCAAAGGAGCCCTGTTTTCCGCCTCCTAGCTCGAGAGGAGGGATCATTTCGCTGCGTGGTCGGGAAAGAAATCCGGGCGTTCCCGTCGCATCTCAAGAGGAGGCGCTCTCCACAGGAAAGGCGAGAGGAACTCCATGGTCGTGCCACATTCCCAGAGTCCACCAGATGTCTCAGTCCATTCCAGGGAAAACTGTTTTCCCTGCACTGCCGCGACTTTCAAGCTCACGATCGACATACCCCACGGTGGCACGTGGGACAGCCCTGTGGGAAAGCCTCGTGGGAAATCCTCATGGGAAAGCCTCGAGGGAAAGACACAGATCCCTTGATCCACGCGAAGGGAAGCGTGACACTGCTGCTACAGCTCGGGAGGAAAGCACAGGTGCATGCCCCCACTCGAAGAGGAGGACTGACTCCCCTGGGGAGACTGCAGAAGTACCCCAAGATCCATGTCAGCACTGGAGAGGAATCCTCAGGTTCCGGCACCGACTCCACACAAGGTCTTAGGCCCCGGCATCGACGGAGAGGAATCCCGAGAGGCCCCCGAGCAACTCGCATGGGGACTGGCCTTTCCTGAGGCCACCAGAGCGGGTCCCTGAGGTCCCGTCGTAAGTCGAGACCACCTGCCGCAACTCGAGAAAATCAGGAAGATTCTCCCCTCCAGGCGAGATGAGGCCCATTTCCGCTGAGGGGGCTCGAGGCTAAAACATCTAACCTCTGGAACTTCGAAAGTGTCCTTCACACCTTGCTGCAACTCAAGAAGTTCCCCGACATACCCGTCTCCACTCGAGAGAAGACGAGAGTCCCGCCCATATCCAGAGGAGCCCCGATTTCGCCTCTAGCTCAAGAGAGGGATCCTTTCCCTGCGTGTGCGGGAAAGAATTCCCGGCGTTCCCGTCACATCTGAAGTGGAGGCACTCTCCACAGGAAAGGCGAGAGGAACTCCAGGGTCGTGCCACCATTCCCAGATTCCCCCAGATGTCTCAGTCCATTCCAGGGAAAACTGTTTTCCTGCACTGCCTCGACTTTCAAGCCGAGGATCGACTCACACCACGGTGGCACGTGGGACAGTCCTGTGGGAAAGCCTCGTGGGAAAGCCTCGAGGGAAAGCCACAGATCCCTTGATCACTTGACGGGAAGCGTGACACTGCTGCTACAGCTCGGGAGGGTATCGAACTGCATGCCCCCACTCGAGACGAGGACTGACTCCCCTGGGGAGACTCCAGAAGTACCCCAAGATCCATGTCAGCACTGCAGAGGAATCCTCAGTTTCGGCACCAACTCCACACAAGGTCTTAGGCCCCGCATCGAAGGTAGAGGAATCCGAGAAGCCCCCAAGCATCTCGCATGGGGACTGGCCTTTGCTGAGGCCACCAGAACGGGTCCCTGAGGTCCCTGTCGTAAGTCGAGAGCACCTGCCCCAACTCGAAAAATCCAGGAAGTTCTCCCCTCCAGGCGAGATGAGGCCCATTTCCACTGAGGCGTCTCGAGGTTAATCACACCTAACCTCTGGAACTTCCAAAGGGTCCTTCACACCCTTGCTGCAACTCAAGAAGTTCCCCGACATAACCGTCTCCACTGGAGAGGAAGCACGACAGTCCCGCCCACATCCAGAGGAGCCCCGTTTCTGCCTCATAGCTCGAGAGGATGCATCCTTTCCCTGCGTGGTCCGGAAAGAATTCCCGGAGTTCCCGTCCCATCTCAAGAGGAGGCGCTCTCCACAGGAAAGGCGAGAGGAACTCCAGGGTCGTGCCACCATTCCCAGAGTTCCCCAGATGTCTAAGTCCATTCAAGGGAAACCTGTTTTCCCTGCACTGTCTCGACTTTCAGCAGAGGATCAACTCACACCACGGTGGCACGTGGGACAGCCCTGTGGGAAAGCCTCGTGGGAAAGCCTCGAGGGAAAGCCTCAAGGAAAAGACACAGATCCCTTGATCCACTCGCCGGGAAGCGTGACAATGCTGCTACACCTCGGGAGGAAAGCGCACGAGCATGCCCCCACTCGAGACGAGGACTGACTCCCCTGGGGAGACTTCAGAAGTACCCCAAGATCCATGTCAGCACTGCAGAGGAATGCTCAAGTTCCGGCACCGACTCCACACAAGGTCTAGGCCCTGGCATCGATGGGAGAGGAATCCCCAGAGGCCCCCGAGCAACTCGCATAGGGACTGGCCTTTCCTGAGGCCACCAGAGCGGGTCCCTGAGGTCCCCGTCGAAAGTCGAGAGCACCTGCCGCAACTCGAGAAAATCCAGGCGGTTCTCCCCTCCTGGCAACATGAGGACCATTTCCACTGAGGCGTCTCGAGGCTAATCACACCTAACCTCTGGAACTTCCAAAGGGTCCTTTACACCCTTGCTGCAAATCCAGAATTTCCCCGACATAGCCGTCTCCACTCGAGAGGAAGCACGAGAGTCCCGCCCACATACAGAGGAGCACCGTTTCTGCCTCCTAGCTCGAGAGAAGGGATCCTTTCCCTGAGTGGTCGGGAAAGAATTCCCAGCGTTCTCGTCGCATCTCAAGAGGAGGCGCTCTCCACAGGAAAGTCGAGAGGAAGTCCAGGGTCGTGCCACCATTCCCAGATTCGCCAGATGTCTCAGTCCATTCCAGGGAAACCTGTTTTCCTTGCACTGCGTTGACTTTCAAGCCATCGATCGACTCACACCACGGTGGCACGTGGGATAGCCCTGTGGGAAAGCCTCGTGGGAAAGCCACAGATCCCTTGATCCAGGCGAAGGGAAGCATGACACTGCTGCCACAGCTCCGGAGGTAAGCGCACGTGCATGCGCCCACTCAAACGAGGACTGACTCCCCTGGGGAGACTCCAGAAGTACCCCAAGATCCATGTCAGCACTGCAGAAGAATCCTCAGGTTCCGGCACCGACTCCACACAAGGTCTTAGGCCCCGGCCTCGATGGTAGAGGAATCCCGAGAGGCCCCCGAGCAACTCGCATGTGGACTGGCCTTTCCTGAGGCCACCAGAGCGGGTCCCTGAGGTCCCCGTCGTAAGTCGAGAGCACCTGCCGCAACTCGAGAAAATCCAGGAGGTTCTCCCCTCCAGGCGAGATGAAGCCCATTTCCGCTGAAGCGTCTGGAGGCTAATCACACCTAACCTCTGGAACTTCCAAAGGGTCCTTCACACCCTTGCTGCCACTCAAGAAGTTCCCTGACATACCCGTCTCCTCTCGATAGGAAGCACGAGGGTCCCCCACATCCAGAGGAGCCCCTTTCCGCCTCGTAGCTCGAGATGTGGGATCCTTTCCCTGCTTCGTCGGGAAAGAATTCCCGGCGTTCCCATCGCATCTCAAGTGGAGGCGCTCTCCACAGGAAATGCGAGAGGAACTCCAGAGTCGTGCCACCATTCCAAGAGTCCCCTAGATGTCTCAGTCCATTCCAGAGGAACCTGTTTTCCCTGCACTGCCTCGACTTTCACGCCGAGGTTCGACTCACACCTCGGCGGCATGTGGGACAGCCCTCTGGGATAGCCTCGTGGTAAAGCCTGGAGGAAAAGCCACAGATCACTTGATCCACGCGACCGGAAGCGTGACACTGCTGCTACAGCTCGGGAGGAAAGCGCACGTGCATGCCCCCATTCGAGACGAAGACTGACTTCCCTGGGGGGGCTCCAGAGCTACCCCAAGATCCATGTCAGCACTGTAGAGGAATCCTCAGGTTCCTGCCCCAACTCCTCACAAGGTCTTTTTTTTTTCTTTCCTTTTTACTCTTTTCTTTGCATTTATTTAAACACAGTTCTCAAAACTTTTGAGTGAAATTGGGCCTCCTTTGGTAAGCAAAGAACCTGAAATTAGTATTTAAAAAAATGAACAGGCAAAGTCTTCAGATCATCCACAACACAGGTGTAGTGTTCCCTTCTTTTTTCTCAAAACTCTGAACCACCCAGTTTTTCCATATAGTCTTAAAAGCTAGAAGAACAAGAGTACATTTGTGGTGGAATATTATTTTCACTTGCTGATTACTAATTGAAATACCATTATCCCCTTCTAACAGCTTTAAGAAATAGCCTTTTTAAGGCATACATTGTGCAACTCATCTTATTCCCTGCTATGTATAATACAGATTACATAAAGGCTGTCAAAGTCACATTTATATAAGCATTAAGCATTTGCTGTATTGAAAGATCTTTAGTTTTTAACACTAGCAGTATAGAGTTACAGAGCGTAATTTTTATCACTTAACTGCAGGTATATTAAGTATGGTATGTTTCATGGACTCGAGGAAAACGGGCATTTTTTTCTTTAATTTACTACTGACAATCTAATCAGAACAGTTCTCCTAAGCATTGATATGTTAGAAAGAAAAGTAAAAACCAAACGTTATTGTTGCTTTTTGCCATTTGGTAGCATTTTACACACAGGCTTCAATCTTCAGAATACCCTGTATTCAGTAGAAAAACCATTTAAATGAAGTTCTGTACAATAGAAACTTCTCAGCAGTCAAAATTTTAGACTGTAAAAAAATACATGTAAAACATACTTTTCTGAAAACACTTAACTTTGAACAAAGCACCGAACTACACAAATGCAGAATGAAAACAGCATTTCAACTCCACCAAAAGTAGTCATCATAAAAGGTGTAAAAGTCACCTAACTTCACCAGGCACTGTTCACTTTTTAAACAGGAGACAATAAAAAATATTGTCCACAAACAATATCCCAACTCTAGGGCAGGTTTCAGAAAGTCTTCATCTTCATGCTTTAATAGCGATGAGGTGAGTATGATCGAGATCTGGAACGTGATCTGTATCCTCCACGACTATAGTAGGGAGAAGGTGACCGTCTTCTGTATTTCTGATCCCTGTCTTGAGCAGCTCTCCATCCTCCTCCTCCTCTCCTCCTCCTCTGTACGATCTGCTGTAATAGTCCCGATCATCATAGCCTCGATCATATCCTCTGTCATAGTAATCTCGACGGCGTGAGCTGCCATAGGTAGGTCTCCCCATGTAAATTCCTGCTGTTGGAGTATGTGGTCTTTTCGTTATGGAGAAGTCAACTCTGATCCTACATCCATCAAGCTCCATTCCATTGGCACGCTCTTTTGCTTCCTTGGCATCATCTACATTTTCAAAGTATACAAAGGCAAATCCTCTTGAACGTCTAGACTGCTGGTCATATACAATAGATACATCAGCAATTGGGCCATATTTAGAGAACATTTCTCTTAGATCTCTTTCTGTAGTATACAAGCTCAATCCAAATACTCCAAGACAACAGTTAGGATCAGGATTTGCCCGATTCCCAACATGACGCCAGCGAGTAGACATGGGAGAATGACTGTGGCTATGCCGTCTTCGATAATCTCTGCTGTAAGATCTGCTACGAGATCTTCTATGGGACCCGGGACGAGATCGTGACCTTGTATAATGCCTCCGAGAACTTCTTCTGGATCTAGACCTAGATTCCGATCTGGACCTGGACTTTGATCTGGAACGCCTGGAATCTTCCTTGGAGCGAGACCTTGCAGGGGTATGACTTGCAGATTTCCCAGATCCCATGAGCACTTCCGCTTCTGGAAGCAGAACGGATTCCCCCTCGCCGTAGTTCTCCTCGCCGCTGTCGCTCATGACTCTGCTGTGTCGCCGCTCGATGTGCTTCAATCGAAGCTGCCAACCTCCGCACCTTCAGCTCCGCCGCAGCCTCACACCACACACCGGTGCCCCAGGCACTGAGAACCGAAACGCTCCGCGCCGCCTCCGCTCGGGCTCTCCACACAAGGTCTTAGGCCCCGGCATCGACGTGAGAGGAATCCTGAGAGGCCCCTAGCAACTCCCATGGGCACTGGCCTTTTCTGAGGCCACAGGAGCGGGTCCCTGAGGTCCCCATGCTAAGACGAGAGCACCTGCTCCAACTCAAGATAATCCAGGAGGTTCTCCCCTCCAGGCGAGATGAGGCCCATTTCCCCCCTGAGGCGAGGCTAATCACACCTAACCT
This sequence comes from Capra hircus, assembly GCF_001704415.2. Classification (NCBI taxonomy): domain Eukaryota; kingdom Metazoa; phylum Chordata; class Mammalia; order Artiodactyla; family Bovidae; genus Capra; species Capra hircus. The sequence continues at coordinate 23 of NW_017218421.1, read as the reverse complement.
CTGGAACTTCCAAAGGGTCTTTG
>NW_017218420.1:0-11921 GCF_001704415.2 Capra hircus | reverse complement strand
AGTTCCGGCACCGCTCACACAAGGTCTTAGGCTCGGCATCGACGGGAGAGGAATCCCGAGAGGCCCCCGAGAAACTCGCATGGGGAATGGCCTTTCCTGAGGCCACCAGAGCGGGTCCCTCAGGTCCCCGTCGTAACTCGAGATCACCTGTCCCAACTCAAAAAAATCCAGGAGGTTCTCCCTCCAGGCGAGATGAGGCCCATTTCCGCTGAGGCGTCTCGTGGCTAATCACACCTAAACCTCTGGAACTTCCAAAGGGTTCTTCACACCCTTGCTGCAACTCAAGAAGTTCCCCGACATACCCGTCTCCACTCGAGGAAGAAGCACGAGAGTCCCGCCCACATCCAGAGGAGCCCCGTTTCCGCCTCACAGCTAGAGAGGAGGAATCTTTCCCTGCGTGGTCCGGAAAGAATTCCTGGTCTTCCCGTCACAACTCAAGAGGAGGCGCGTTCAACAGGAAAGGTGAGAGGAACTCCAGGGTCGTGCCACCATTCCCAGAGTACCCCAGATATCTCAGTCCATTCCAGGGAAACCTGTTTTCCCTGCACTGCCTCGACTTTCAAGCCGAGGATCGACTCACAGCACGGTGGCACGTGGGACAGCCCTGTGGGAAAGCCTCGTGAGAAAGCCTCATGGGAAAGCCTCGAGGGAAAGCCACTGATCCCTTGATCAACTCGACGGGAAGAATGACACTGCTGCTACAGCTCGGGAGGAAAGCGCTCTTCAATGCCCACTCGAATGAGGACTGACTCCCCTGGGAGACTCCGAAGTACCCCAAGATCCATGTCAGCACTGGAGAGAATCCTCAGGTTCCAGGACCGACCCACATAAGTTCTTAGGCCCCGGAATCGACGGGAGAGGAATCCAGAGAGGCCACCGAGCAACTCGCATGGGGACTGGCCTTTCCTGCGGCCACCAGAGCGGGTCCCTGAGGTCCCCGTCATAATTCGAGAGCACCTGTTGCAATTCGAGAAAATCCAGGAGGTTCTCCCCTCCAGGCAAGATGAGGTGCATTTCCGCTGAGGCGTCTAGAGGCTAAATGCACCTAACATCTGGAACTTCCAAAATGTCCTTCACATCCTTTCTGCAACTGAATAAGTTCCCCGACATACTCGCGCTCCACTCGAGAGGAAGCACGAGAGTCCCGCCACATCCAGAGGAGCCCCGTTTCCGCCTCCTAGCTCGAGAGGAGGGATCCTTTCCCTGCGTGGTGGTGAAAGAATTCCCCGCGTTCCCGTCGAATCTCAAGAGGAGGCGCTCTCCACAGGAAAGGCGAGAGGAACTCCAGGGTCGTGCCACCATTCCAGAGTCCCCCAGATGTCTCAGTCCATTCCAGGGAAAACTGTTTTCCCAGCACTGCCTCGACTTTCAAGCGGAGGATCGACTCACATCACGGTGGCACGTGGACAGCCCTGTGGGAAAGCCTCGTGGGAAAGCCTCGTGGGAAAGCTCGAGGGAAAGCCACAGATCCCTTGATGCACGCGTAAGGGAAGGCGTGACACTGCTGCTACAGCTCGGGAGGAAAGCGCACGTGCATGCCCCCACTCGAGACGAGGACTGACTCCCCGGGGAGACTCCAGAAGTACCCAAGATCCATGTTAGCACGGAGAGGAATCCTCAGGTTCCGGCACCGACTCCACACAAGGCTATTAGGCCCCGTCATCGACGGAGAGGAATCCCGGAGAGGCCCCCGAGCAACTTCGCATGGGGAGCTGGCCTTTTCCTGAGGCCACCAGAGCGGGTCGTCCTGAGGTCCCCGTCGTAAGTCGAGGGCACCTGCCGCTACTCGAGAAAATCCAGGAGGTTGTCCCCTCCAGGCGAGATGAGGCCCATTTCTGGCTGAGGCGTCTCGAGGCTCATCACACCTAATCTCTGGAACTTCCAACGGGTCCTTCACACCTTGGCTGCAACTCAAGAATGTTCCCCTGACATACCCGTTTCCACTCGAGAGGAAGCACCGAGAGGTCCCGCCCACATCCAGAGGAGCCCCGTTTCTGCCTCCTAGCTCGAGAGGAGGGATCCTTTCCCTACCGTGTCGGGAAAATATTCCCGGCGTTCCCGTCGCATCTCAAGAGGAGGCGCTCTCCACAGGAAAGGCGAGAGGAACTCCAGGGTCGTGCCACCATTCCCAGAGGCCGCTGGATGTCTCAGTCCATTAGAGGGAAAACTTTTTTCCCTGCATTGCCTCGACTTTCAAAGCCGAGGATCGACTCAACCACGGTGGCACGTGGGACAGCCCTGTGGGAAAGCCTCGTGGGAAAGCCTTGAGGGAAAGACACAGATCCCTTGATCCACGCAAAGGGAAGCGCGACACTGCTGCTACAGCTCGGGAGGAAAGCGCACGGTGCATGCCCCCACTCGAGACGAGGACTGACTCCCCTGGGGAGACTCCAGAAGTACCCAAGATCCATGTCAGCACTGGCAGCAGGAATCCTCAGGTTCCGGCACTGACTCCACACAAGGTCTTAGGCCCCGGCATCGACGGGAGAGGAATCCCGAGAGGCCCCGAGCAACTTCGCATGGCGGAGTGGCCTTTTCTGAAGCCACCAGAGCGGGTCGCTTGAGGTCCCCGTCGTAAGTCGAGAGCAACTGCCGCTAATCTCGAGAAAATCCAGGAGGTTCTCCCCTTCAGGCGAGATGAGGCCCATTTCCTGCTGAGGCGTCTCGAGGCTAATCACACCTAATCCTCTGGAACTTCCAAACGGTGCCTTCACACTCCTTGGCTGCAACTCAAGAATGTTCCCCTGACATACCGTTTCCACTCGAGAGGAAGCACGAGAGTCCCGCCCACATCCAGAGGAGCCCCGTTTCTGCCTCTAGCTCGAGAGGAGGGATCCTTTCCCTGCGTGCAGTCAGGAAAGAAATCCCGGCGTTCCCGTCGCATCTCAAGAGGAGGCGCTCTCCACAGGAAAGGCGAGAGGAACTCCAGGGTCGTGCCACCTTTCCCAGAGTCCCCAAGATGTCTCAGTCCATTCCAGGGAAACCTGTTTTCCCTGCACTGCCTCGACATTCAAGCCGAGGATCGACTCACACCGCGATGGCAGGTTGGACAGCCCTGTGGGAAAGCCTCGTGGGAAAGCCTCGTGGGAAAGCCTCGAGGGAAAGCCACAGATCCCTTGATCCCCGCGTAGGGAAGCGTGACACTGCTGCTACAGCTCGGGAGGAAAGCGCACGTGCATGGCCCCACTCGAGACGAGGACTGACTCCCCTGGGGAGACTTCCAGAAGTCCCCCAAGATCCATGTTAGCACTGGAGAGGAATCCTCAGGTTCCGGCACCGACTCCACACAAGGTCTTAGGCCACGGCATCGACGGGAGAGGAATCCCGAGAGGCCCCCGAGCAACTCGCATGGGGGACTGGCCTTTCCTGAGGCCACCAGAGCGGGTCCCTGAGGTCCCCGTCGTAAGTCGAGGGCACCTGCCGCAACTCGAGAAAATCCAGGAGGTTCTCCCCCTCCAGGCGAGATGAGGCCCATTTCTGCTGAGGCGTCTCGAGGCTAATCACACCTAATCTCTGGAACTTCCAAACGGTGCTTCAGCACTCTGGCTGCAACTCAAGATGTTCCCCTACATACCGTTTCCACTCGAAGAGGAAGCACGAGAGTCCCGCCCACATCCAGAGGAGCCCCGTTTCTGCCTACCTAGCTCGAGAGGAGGGATCCTTACCCTGCGTCATCGGGAAAGAAATCCCGGCGTTCCCATCGCATCTCAAGAGGAGGCGCTCTCCACAGGAAAGGCGAGAGGAACGCCAGGGTCGTGCCACCTTTCCCAGAGTCCCCCAGATGTCTCAGTCCATTCCAGGGATACCTGTTTTCCCTGCACTGCCTCGACATTCAAGCCGAGGATCGACTCACATCACGGTGGCACGTGGGACAATCATGTGGGAAGGCCTTGTGGAAAAGCCTCGTGTGGAAAGCTTCCAGGGAAAGCCACAAATCCCTTGATTCACTCGAAGGGAACCTGGGCACTGCTGCTACAGCCTCGGGAGGAAAGCGGCACGTGCCTGCCCCCACTCGAGACGAGGACTGACTCCCCAGGGGAGACTCCAGAAGTACCCCAAGATCCATGTCAGCACTGGAGAGGAATCCTCAGGTTCCGGCAGCGACTCCACACAAGGTCTTAGGCCCCGGCATCGACGGGCGAGGAATCCCGAGAGGCCCCTGAGCAACTCGCATGGGGTACTGGGCTTTCCTGAGGCCCACCAGAGCGGGTCCCGGAGGTCCCCGTCGTAAGTCGAGAGCACCTGCTGCAACTCGAGAAAATCCTAGATGTTCTCCCCTCCAGGCGACATGAGGGCCATTTCCCCTGAAGCGTCTCGAGGCTAATCACACCTAACCTCTGGAACTTCCAAAGGGTCCTTCACACCCTTGCTGCAAATCAAGAAGTTCCCCGACATACCCGTCTCCACTCGAGAGGAGTCACGAGAGTCCCGCCCACATCCAGAGGAGGCCCCGTTTCCGCCTCCTAGCTCGAGAGGAGAGATCCTTTCCCTGCGTGGTCGGAAAAGAATTCCCGGCGTTCCCGTCGCATCTCAAGAGGAGGCGCTCTCCACAGGAAAGGCGAGAGGAACTCCAGGGTCGTGCCACCATTCCCAGAGTCCCCCAGATGTCTCAGTCCATTCCAGGGAAACATGTTTTCCCTGCACTGACTCGACTTTCAAGCCGAGGATCGACTCACACCACGGTGGCACGTGGGACAACCCTGTGGGAAAGCCTCGTGGGAAAGCCACAGATCCCTTGATCCACGCGAAGGAGAAGCGTGACACTGCTGCTACAGCTCGGGAGGAAAGCACACGTGCATGCCCCCACACCAGACGAGGACTGACTCCCCTGGGGAGACTCCAGAAGTACCCCAAGATCCATGTCAGCACTGGAGAGGAATCCTCAGGTTCTGGCACCGACTCCACACAAGGTCTTATGGCCGGTGTCCAGCCCCGGTGGATCCAGGGAATTCGAAGGGTGGACGGCGTTGGCGTGGAAAGACTTGTTTATTTATTAATGTAAGATTAGATTAGCAAACTATAGTGTAGTAAGAAGATTAAGTGGAGGAAGAGGGCTGAATAGCTTGGTTTACGCGGACGGCCAATAAAATTCCAGACAAGGAATTTGCACCACCTACGTTGGGCCACCGGCGCCCGCTTGAATATCTAAGGGTGCCTCGCCTTAAGCTCCCTTTCGTTGCGGGTCTTAACAGCCAGGCCAAGTAAGTAGACCTGGCGAGCCTCCGCACTCCATGTGGAGATTCAGCCTGAAGTTATAGTAAAGAGCAGAGAGAAGGAAAGGTAGAGAAGAAGAAAGAGAGAGAAAGACACGGGGGGAGCCAGAGTCCCAGGAAACCAGGCTGAGAGACTAGTTCGAGAAGCTGGTCCGAGAAACTGGCCCCCGGCCCCTGGCCTCCTCCTTTATTGTTCAGAAGGTCTTTTATACTTTTGATAATACATGAAGATCAATGGATAACACCAAAATTATGTAGTGTTCCCAACCCAGATTCTTTCTGTATATCATTTTGTATACAAAAGGTCTCAGGTGATTTACATTATCTTCTGGCCAAGAGGCTTGTTAACACTTTTTGGCTCTCTTCCTTAATGAATGTTAATTTTGTTTCCCCTGAAGTGTTTTTCTTTAATCTGCATCTCCTTAAAGCATTAAAGTTACATCTCTATAGAACAAAGGTGCAGTGGGTTATAACAAAGAAAGTACTTAACTCAAAGATCTAATGTTGCTAATACCAGGTCTACTACTTGTTTTTCACATACCAACTATATCTAAAAATAAAGGATATGAAAATTTGGCAGCAAGCATTGACCCAAAAAATGAAACTTTTAATCAGTCCTATTCTAAAGATTCTGACTCCTCGGAAGCTCCTGCATTCCTACGATGTTTTAAGCTTCCTGTGCCTCCTGCGGTCAGGAGGCCTCAAACAATCACAAGGGCAGCTGTACGAGTCCTACAGGCAGGATAGAAAGCCATCAGAGGGTTTTTGGATTGAAACACTCTTTCAAATGCAGAAGACTAACGCCCTGAATTGACTTTTTCCAGAAAAGTTCAGAAGAGTGAAAAAGCAGAGCACAAAAACCGGCAGATTTTTGTGGGGGTACATGCTTAAAAATTTCCAGAGGGGTCCCTGAGTCTGAGCACGCCTTGCGTATGTCAGCTTCCTTCCTCATAACCTTGTCACGGGCGGGCTTCCTCACACTGTCTCCCGGCAGCCTTAGCCCCAGCATCGACGGGAGAGGAATCCCGAGAGGCCCCCGAGCAACTCGCATGCGGACTGGCCTTTCCTGAGGCCACCAGAGCGGGTCCCTGAGGTCCCCGTCGTAAGTCGAGAGCACCTGCCACAACTCGAGAAAATCCAGGAGGTTCTCCCCTCCAGGCGAGATGAGGCCCATTTCCGCTGAGGCATCTCGAGGCTCATCACACCTAACCTCTGGAAATTACAAAGGGTCTTTCACACCCTTGCTGCAACTCAAGAAGTTCCCCGACATACCCGTCTCCACTCGAGAGGAATCACGAGAGTCCCGCCCTCATCTAGAGGAGCCCCGTTTCCGCCTCCTAGCTCGAGAGGAGGGATCCTTCCCCTGCGTGGTCGGAAAGAATTCCCGGCATTTCCGTCGCATCTCAAGAGGAGGCGCTCTCCACAGGAAAGGCGAGATTAACTCCAGGGTCGTGCCACCATTCCCAGAGTCCCTCAGATGTCTCAGTCCATTCCAGGGAAACCTGTTTTCCCTGCACTGCCTCGACTTTCAAGCCGAGGATCCACTCACACCACGGTGGCACGTGGGACAGCCCTGTGAGAAAGCCTCCTGGGCAAGCCTCGAGGGAAACCACAGATCCCTTGATCCACGCGGAGGGAAGCGTGACACTGCTGCTACAGCTCGAGAGGAAATCGCACGTGCATGCCTCAATTCGAGACGAGGACTGACTCCCCTGGGGAGACTCCAGAAGTACCCCAAAACCATGTCAGCACTGGAGAGGAATCCTCAAGTTCTGGCACCGACTCCACACAAGGTCTTAGGTCCCGGCATCGACGGGAGAGGAATACTGAGAGGCACCCGAACAACTCGCATGGGGACTGGCCTTTCCTGAGGCCACCAGAGCGGGTCCCTGAGGTCCCTGTTGTAAGTCAAGAGCACCTGCCGCAGCTCGAGAAAATCCAGGAAGTTCTCCCCTCCAGGCGAGATGAGGCCCATTTCCGCTGAAGCATCTCGAGGCTAATCACACCTAACCTCTGGAACTTCCAAAGGGTCCTTCACACCCTTGCTGCAACTCAAGAAGTTCCACGACATACCCGTCTCGACTCGAGAGGAAGCACGAGAGTCCCGCCCACATCCAGAGGAGCCCCTTTTCCGCCTCCTAGCTCGAGAGGAGGGTTCCTTTTCCTGCGTGTTCGGGAAAGAATTCCTGGCCTTCCCATCGCAGCTCAAGAGGGGGCGCTCTCTACAGGAAAGGCGAGAGGAACTCCAGGGTCGTGCCACCATTCCCAGAGTCCCCCAGATGTCTCAGTCCACTCCAGGGAAACGTGTTTTCCTTGCACTGCCTTGACTTTCAAGCCGAGGATCGACTCACACCACGGTGGCACGTTGGACAGCCCTTTGGGAAAGCCTCGGGGGAAAGCCTCGTGGGAAAGACTCCAGGGAAAGCCTCAGATTCCTTCATCCACGCGAAGGGAAGCCGTGACACTACAGCTACAGCTCGGGAGGAAAGCGCACGTGCATGCCCCTACTCGAGACGAGGAATGACTCCCTTAGGGAGACTCCAAAAGTACCCCAGGAACCATGTCAGCACTGGAGTGGAATCCTCAGGTTCCGGCACCGAGTCCACACAAGGTCTTAGGCCCCGGCATCGACAGGAGAGGAATCCCGAGAGGCCCCCGAGCAACTCGCATGGGGAATGGCCTTTCCTGAGGCCACCAGAGCATGTCCCTGAGGTCCCCGTCGTAAGTAGAGAGAAACTGCCGCAACTCGAGAAAATCCAGAAGGTTCTCCCCTCCAGGCGAGATGAGGCCCATTTCCAATGAGGCCTCTCGAGGCTAATCACACCTAACGTCTGGAACTTCCAAAGGGTACATCACCCACTTGTTGCAACTCAAGAAGTTCCCCGACATAACCGTCTCCACTTGAGAGAAAGCTCGAGACTCCCGCCGACATCCAGAGGAGCCCCGTTTCCCCCTCCTAGCTCGAGAGGAGGGATCCTTTCCCTGCGTGTTCGGGAAAGAATTCCCGGCGTTTCCGTCGCATCTCAAGAGGAGGCGCTCTCCACAGGAAAGGCGAGAGGAATTCCAGGGTCGAGCCACCATACCCAGAGTCCCCCAGATGTCTCAGTCCATTCCAGGGAAACCAGTTTTCCCTGCACTGCCTCGACTTTCAAGCCGAGGATCGACTCACACCACGGTGGCACGTGGGACAGCCCTGTGGGAAAGCCTCGTGGGAAAGCCTCCTGCAAAAACCTCGATGAAAGCCACAGATTTCTTCATCCACGCGAAGGGAAGCATGACACTGCTGCTACAGCTCGGGAGGAAAGTGCACGTGCATGACCTAAGTCGAGACGAGGACTGAATCCCCGGTGGAGACTCCAGAAGTACCCCAAGATCCATGTCAGCACTGGAGAGGAATTTTCAGGTTCCGGCACCGTCTCCACACAACTTCTTAGGCCCCGGCATCGACGGGAGAGGAATCCCGAGAGGCCCCCTAGCAACTCGCATGGGGACTGGCCTTTCCTGAGGCCACCAGAGCGGGTCCCTGAGGTCCTCGTCTTAAGTCGAGAGCACCTGTGGCAACTCGAGAAAATCCAGGAGGTTCTCCCCTCCAGGCGAGATGAAGCCCATTTCCGCGGAGGCGTCTCGAGGCTAATCAACCTGGCCTCTGGAATTTCCAAAGGGTCCTTCACACCCTTGCTGCAACTCAAGAAGTTTCCCGACGTACCCGTCTCCACTCGAGAGGAAGCACGAGAGTCCTGCCCACATCCAGAGAAGCCCCGTTTCCGCCTCATAGCTCGAGAGGTGGAATCTTTTCCCTGCGTTGTCGGGAAAGAATTCCCGGTGTTCCGGTCGCATCTCAAGAGGAGGCGCTCTCCACAGGAAACACGAGGGATCTCCAGGGTCGTGACACTATTCCCTGAGTGCCACAGATTTCTCAGTCTATTCCAGGGAAACCTATTTTCCCTGCATTGCCTCGACTTTCAAGCCGAGGATCCACTCACACCACGGTGGCACGTGGGACAGCCCTGTGGGAAAGCCTCGTGGGAAAGCCTCGAGGAAAAGCCACAGATCCCTAGATCCACGCAAAGGGAAGTGTGACAATGCTGCTACAGCTCGGGAGGAAAGCGCACGTGCATGCCCCCACTCGAGACGAGGACTGACTCCCCTGGGGAGACTCCAGAAGTACCCAAAGACCATGTCAGCACTGGAGAGGAATCCTCAGGTTCCGGCACGGACTCCACACAAGATCTTAGGCCGAGGCATCGATGGGAGAGGAATTCCGAGAGGCCACCAAGCAACTCCCATGGGGACTGGCCTTTCCTGAGGCCACCAGAGCGGGTCCCTGAGGTCCTCATCCTAAGTCGAGAGCACCTGCCGCAACTCGAGAAAATCCAGGAGGTTCTCCCCTCCAGGCGAGATGAGGCCCATTTCCGCAGAAGCGTCTCGAGGCAAATCACACCTAACCTCTGGAACTTCCAAAGGTTCCTTCAAACCCTTGCTGCAACTCAAGAAGTTCCCCCACATACACGTCTCCACTCGAGAGGAAGCACGAGAGTCCCGCCCACATCCAGAGGAGCCCCGTTTCCGCCTCCTAGCTCGAGAGGATGGGATCCTTTCCCTGCGTGGTCGGGAAAGAATTCCCGGCGTTTCCGTCGCAACTCAAGAGGAGGCGCTCTCCACAGGAAAGGCGAGAGGAACTCCAGGGTCGTGCCACCATTCCCAGAGTCCCCCAGATGTCTCAGTCCATTCCAGGGAAACCTGTTTCCCTGCACTGCCTCGACTTTCAAGCCGAGGATGGACTCACACCACGGTGGCACGTGGGACAGCCCTGTGGGAAAGCCTCGTGGGAAAGCCTCGTGGGAAAGCCTCGAGGGAAAGCCACAGATCCCTTGATCCTCGCGAAGGGAAGCGTGACACTGCTGCTACATCTCGGGAGGAAAGCGCACGTGCATGCCCCCACTCGAGACGAGGACTGACTCCCCTGGGGAAACTCCAGAAGTACCCCAAGATCCATGTCAGCACTGGAGAGGAATCCTCAGGTTCCGGCACCGACTCCACACAAGATATTAGACCACCGGAATCGACGGGAGAGGAATCCCGAGAGGCCCCCGAGCAAACTCGCATGGGGACTGGCCTTTCCTGAGGCCACCAGAGCGGGTCCCTGAGGTCCCCGTCGTAAGTCGAGAGCACCTGCCGCAACTCGAGAAAATCCAGGAGGTTCTCCCCTCCAGGCGAGATGAGGCCCATTTCCGCGGAGGCGTCTCGAGGCAAATCACACCTAACCTCTGGAACTTCCAAAGGGTCCTTCACACCCTTGCTGCAACATCAAGAAGTTCCCCGGCATACCAGTCTCCACTCAAGAGGAAGCACGAGAGTTCCGCCCACATCCAGAGGAGCCCCGTGTCCGCTTCCTAGCTCGAGAGGAGGGATCCTTTCCCTGCGTGGTCGGGAAAGAATTCCCAGCATTCCGTCGCCATTTCAAGAGGAGGCGCTCTCCACAGGAAAGGCGAGAGGAACTCCAGGGTCGTGCCACCATTCCCAGAGTCCCCCAGATGTCTCAGTCCATTCCAGGGAAACCTGTTTTCCCTGCACTGCCTCGACTTTCAAGCCTGAGGATCGACTCTCACCACTGTGGCACGTGGGACATCCCTGTGGGAAAGCCCCGTGGGAAAGCTCGAGGGAAAGCCACAGATCCCTTGATCCACCGCGAAGGGAAGCGCGACACTGCTGCTACAGCTCGGGCAGGAAAGCGCACGTGCATGCCTCCCCTCAAGACGAGGACTGACTCCCCTGGGGAGACTCCAGAAAGTACCCAAGATCCATGTCAGCCACTGGAGAGGAATCCTCAGGTTTCCGGAACCGACTCCACACAAGGCCTTGGCCACAGCATCGACGGGAGAGGAATCCCGAGAGGCCACCGAGCAACTCGCATGGGGTCTGGCCTTTCCTGAGGACATCAGAGCGGGTCCCTGAGGTCCCCGGCATAAGTCGAGAGCAACTGCCGCAACTCGAGAAAATCCAGGAGGTTCTCCCCTCCAGGCGAGATGAGGCCCGTTTCCTCTGTGGCGTCCCCAGGCTAATCACACCTAACCTCTGGAACTTCCAAAACGTCCTTCACATCCTTGCTGCAACTCAAGAAGTTCCCGACATACCCGTCTCCACTCGAGAGGAAGCACGAGAGTCCCGCCCACATCCAGAGGAGCCCCGTTTCCGCCTCATAGCTCGAGAGGAAGGATCTTTCCCTGTGTGGTCGGGAAAGAATTCCCGGCGTTCCCGTCGCATCTCAAGAGGAGGCGTCTCCACAGGAAAGGAGAGAGGAACTCCAGGGTCGTGCCACCATTCCCAGGAGTCCCCCAGATGTCTCAGTCCATTCCAGGGAAACCTGTTTTCCCTGCACTGCCTCGACTTTCAAGCCGAGGATCGACTCACATCACGGTGGCACGTGGGACAGCCCTGTGGGAAAGCCTGGTGGGAAAGCCTGGTGGGAAAGCCTCATGGGGAAAGCCTCGAAGGAAAGCCACAGATCCCTTGATCCACGCAAAGGGAAGCGTGACAACTGCTACAGCTCGGGAGGAAAGCGCACGTGCATGTACCCACTCGAGACGAGGACTTTCTCCCCTGGGGAGACTCCAGAAATCCCCCAAGCTCCATGTCAGCACTGGAGAGGAATCCTCAGGTTCCGGCACCGACTCCAAAAGGTCTTAGGACCCGGCATCGACGGGAGAG
>NW_017218419.1:0-11923 GCF_001704415.2 Capra hircus | reverse complement strand
TTGACTAGACGGACCTTTGTTGAAAAGCAATGTTTTCTGCTTTTCAATATACTGTCTCGGTTGGTCATAACTTTCCTTCCAAGGAGTAAGCGTCTTTGATTTCATGGCTGCAATCACCATCTGCAGTGATTTTGGAGCCCAGAAAAATAAAGTCTGACAGTGTTTCCCCATCTATTTGCCATGAAGTGATGGGACCGGATGACATGATCTTAGTTTTCTGAATGTTGAGCTTTAAGCCAACTTTTTCCACTCTCCCCTTTCACTTTCATCAAGAGGCCCTTTAGTTCTTCTTCTCTTTCTGCCATAAGGGTGGTGTCATCTGCATATCTGAGGTGATTGAGATTTCTTCTGGCAATCTTGATTCCAGCTTGTGCTTCCTCCAGCCAGCATTTCTCATGATGTACTCTGCATAGAAGTTAAATAAAGCAGGGTGACAATATACAGCCTTGACAGACTCCTTTTCCTATTTGGAACCAGTCTGTTGTTCCAGGTCCAATTCTAAGTGTTGCTTCCTGACCTGCATACGTGTTTCTCAGAGGCAGATCAGGTGGTATTCCCATCACTTTCAAAATTTTCCTCACTTTATTGAGATGTTTAGAAAAACAAAAAACTTGATTCTTTCCCTGGTTCAACTACATGAATTCATCTTTCTTCATTATCAGAAATGTTTTGACAGAGAATATTTGAGGAAGAAACCATCTCAATCTTGGCTAATACATTTAATAAGGAAAATAGGGAATCGGAATGTTCTTGAATAGTTGTTTCTAAATTTTGACGTGCAAAGAGGCTGAAAAATGTAATGGCAAGTGGATAAAAGATTCAGAAGAGAATGTAGGTATAATCCTGTTACAGTGTATTAATACTCCATTAAAATTGACATACAAATACCACCCATATTACATATATTGAAACACTTGTAGGAATATATACTAAGTTGTTCATTATTTAATATACTCAGTTCATTATGTATTTCTCTATTGCTTACACTAGGTTTAAAAGTAAGATTCTTTTAATTTTGCAATCAAAATGTCCAGTCTTTTTAGAAAAAAGTCATTACAGTTTTAAAGACTTCCTCTGATTCCTTGGTGGTTGTGGATTTTTACTCTCTCTGCCTTAGTTTTTTATCTTTTGATACTGATTGGGCACAGACATCAGAGACAAATGGCATTGCTGTAAATGACTAATTTCCAAAGCAAATCAAGTGATGAATATCAGAAATCCGTCTCTCTTCTGCTTTATTTTCTATTCCCCCCACCTTTCTCCCTCCTCTTACTTGTTTCTTGCTTCTCCAGTATCTAGCATGACCCCAGAGAAGGAAAGGGCAACCCACTCCAGTATTCTTGCCTGGAGAATCCCCTGGACAGAGGAGCCTGGTGGGCTACAGTCCACGGGGTCGAAAGAGTCAGACGCGACTGGTCACAGCACACCGTACATCTCGCATGACACTTTAGATGAGGTGCTCCTGTCCTTTCTGCCCCTAACGCATCTTCCTGAATTAGCTGTCCCTTGCCTCTTCCCATGTCTCACAGCTGAACTTAACCCAAAGCAATGACAAGGTTGTAGGAAATGGTAACTGGGTGCAGCTCAGTGCCAGAGAGCTAAATTTGGAGTTTCCTGAGTTTTACCACTTTATGTGGCTATTTTCCCAAAAGTTTTCAGACTCTGGTTCACCATTTAATTATTTCCTCAAATTCATTGTCAATTCATCACACGCAGTTGTTTAGAGCCAAAAATTTTGTAAACATCAGACATGTTATCTTTTAAAAAATTCTACTTTAGTCTCTTCTAAGAATTTTCCTTTTACTCATGCATCTAAAGTATAAATGAAAAGCCAGGTGGTAGCAATGATATTCTGATTTTTTAAAAGTCACACACAAATCTGCTTGAATTACAAGACTAAACAGTGCTGGCTCAGTGATTTCATGTGGTACAATCAATCAGTGCTTTCTGTTTCGATTATCTGCTTCATTAAACATGATGCTTGGCACAAAATCCATGTACCTGCCAGTCAAAATGAATATTGCTTTGAACTTAGGTCTTGGCACAAATTAACAATCCCTGACTTCCTCTTTAGTCAAACATCTATTTATGATGTGGCAAAATACAAATCTTTCTATAAAAAATTAGTAATGAACAAATAAGAGGTTGTAGTAAATAGCCAAACAGGACAGAGGAAACGTCAGTGAAGCACCTGGTAGCTTCGCCCTTCATCTTAACAACTGAAATTCTTAACAAGGAAAGCCTCTCACTCTCAGAAAATATGAATAATCCTTTGTCACACATCTTTGTTCTTTTGCTCCCTGTTCTTGAGGTTAGATTCTAGATCCTAGAGATACCCAAAAGACGGTGTTGTAATTTAGCTATCCGTAGCCAGACACTTTTTATCATGTCTGAAAGCTTCTGAAATCCCTTTGATTGGACTCCAGTCATACCCTCCCCACAATTCCCACCCCTCCCAAATTGATACAAAAGGCACACAATTGGCACACAAGGTAGAGCGGTTGTTTTTGTTTACTTGCTGGTTCAGTTCAGTTCAGTCGCTCAGTCACGTCTGACTCTTTGCGACCCCATGAACTGCAGCATGCCAGGCTTCCCTGTCCATCATCAACTCCCAGAGCTTGCTCAAACTCATGTCTACTGAGTCGGTGAAGCCATCCGATCATCTCATCCTTTGTCATCCCTTTTTCCTCCTGCCTTCAATCTTTCCCAGCATCAGGGTCTTTCCAATGAATCAGTTCTTTTGAATCAGGTGGACAAAGTACTGGAGGTTCAGCTTCACTATCAGTCCTTCCAATGAATATTCAGGACAGATTTCCTTCAGGATTGAGTGGTTTGATCTCCTTGCAGTCCAAGGGACTCTCAAGAGTCTTCTCCAACACCACAGTTCAAAAGCATCAATTCTTCCACATTCAGCTTTCTTCATGGTTGAACTCTTACATCCATACATGACTACTAGAAAAACCATAGCTTTGACTAGATGGACCTTTGTTGGCAAAGTAATGTCTCTGCGTTTTAATATACTGTCTAAGTTGGTTATAGCTTTCTTCAAGGAGCTTTTCTTCAAGACTCTTGCTTCAAGGAGCAAGAGTCTTTTAACTTCATGGCTACAATCACCATCTGCAGTGATTTTGGAGCCAGAAAAATAAAGCCTGATATTGTTTCCATTGCTTCCCCATCTATTTGCCATGAAGTGATGGGACAAGATGCCATGATCTTCATTTTCTGAATGCTTAGTTTTAAGACAGCTTTTTCACTCTCCTCTTTCACTTTCATCAAGAGGCTTTTTAGTTCTTCACTTTCTGCCATAAGGGTGGTGTCATCTGCATATCTGAGGTTATTGTTATTTCTCCTGGCAATCTTGATTCCAGCTTGTGCTTCACTGAGCCCAGTATTTTGCATGATGTACTCTGCATATAAGTTAAATAAGCAGAGTGACAATATACATCCTTGACTAACTCCTTTCCCAATCTGGAACCAGTCAATTGTTCCATGTCTGGTTCTAACTGTTTCTTCTTGACCTACGTACAGATTTCTCAGGAGGCAGGTCAAGTGGTCTGGTATTCCCATCTGTTTAAAATTTTCCATAGTTTGTTGTGATCCACACAGTCAAAGGCTTTGGCATGGTCAATGAAGCACAAGTAGATGTTTTTCTGGAATTTTCTTCATTTTTCTATAATCCAGCAGATGTTGGCAATTTAATCTCTGGTTCCTCTGCCTTTTCTAAATCCAGTTTGAACATCTGGGAGTTCACAGTTCACGTACCACTGAAGCCTGGCTTGGAGAATTTTGAGCATTACTTTGCTAGCGTGTGGAATGAGTGCAATGGTGTGATAGTTTGAACATTCTTTAGCATTGCCTTTCTTTGGGATTGGAATGAAAACTGACCTTTTCCAGTCCTGTGGCCATGGCTGAGTTTCCTGAATTTGCTGGCGTATTGAGTTCAGTATTTTGACAACTCCAATAATTTGTCCACCTGATGCAAAGAACTGACTCATTGGAAAAGACCCTGATGCTGGGAAAGATTGAAGGCAGGAGGAGAAGGGATGACAGAGGATGAGATGGTTGAATGGCATCACCGACTCAATGGACATGAGTTGGAATAAACTCTGGGAGTTGGTGATGGATAGGGAGGCCTGGCAGAGAAGGCGATATCCCACTCCAGTACTCTTGCCTAGAAAATCCCATGGATGGAGGAGCCTGGTAGGCTGCAGTCCATGGGGTCGCTAAGAGTCAGACACAACTGAGCGACTTCCCTTTCACTTTTCACTTTCATCCGTTGGAGAAGGAAATGGCAACCCACTCCAGTATTCTTGCCTGGAGAATCCCAGGGATGGGGGAGCCTGCTGGCTGCCGTCTATGGGGTCACACAGAGTCGGACGCGATTGAAGTGACTTAGCAGCAGCAGGGAGGCCTGGAGTGCTGTGGTCCATGGGTTGCAAAGAGTTGGACACGACTGCGCGACTGAACTGAACTGAGCTGACTTTGACAACATCCTCTTTTAGATTTGAAATATCTCATCTGGAATTCTGTCACCTCCACTAGCTTTGTTTTGTAGCGATGCTTCCTAAGGCCACTTGACTTCACATTCCAGGATGTCTGGCTCTAGGTGAGTGATCACACCATCGTGGTTATCTGGGTCATGAAGATCTTTTTTGTATATTTCTTCTGTGTTTTCTTGCCACCTCTCCTTAATATCTTCTGCTTCTGTTAGGTACATACCATTTCTGTACTTTATTGTGCCTATCTTTACATGAAATGTTTCCTTGGTATCTCTAATATTCTTAAAGAGATCTCTAGTCTTTCCCATTCTATTGTTTCCTCTTTTTTCTTTGCATTGATCACTTACGAAGGCTTTCTTATCTCTCCTTGCTATTTTTTGGAACTCTGCACTCAGGTGGATATATCTTTTCTTTCTTCTTTGCCTTTCATTTCTTTCCTCAACTATTTGTAAGGCCTCCTCAGACAACCATTTTGCCTTTTTGGATTTCTTCTTCTTGGGGATGATTTTGATCCCTGCCTCCTATACAATGTCTTGAACTTCTGTCCACAGTTCTTCAGGCACTCTGTCTATCAGATCTAATCCTTGAATCTATTTGCCACCTCCACTGTATGATCGTAAGGGATTTGATTTAGGTCATACCTGAATGGTCTAGTGGTTTTTCCTACTTTCTTCAGTTTCAGTCTGAATTTTGCAGTAAGAAGTTCATGAACTGAGCCACAATCAGCTCCTGGTGTTGTTTTTGCTGACTGTAGAGAGCTTCTCCATCTTCAGCTGCAAAGAATATAATCAGTCGGATTTTGGTGTTGACCATCTGGTGATGCTCATGTGTAGAGTTGTCTCTTGTGTATGTTAATTATTAAGTCCCGTCCAACTCTTTTGCGACTGCATGGACTGTAGTCTGCCAGGCTCCTCTGTCCATGGGGTTTTCCAGGCAAGAATACTGGAGTGGGTTGCCATTTCTCTCTTCAGGGGATCTTCCCAACTGAGGGCTTGAACTGGTGTCTCCTGCACTGGCAGATGGGTCCTTTACCACTGAGCCACCTGGGAAGCTCCAAGGTAGAAAGGTACAAAATTCTAAAAGAAGAAAAATTCTAGAGAATACAGTCACTGCTCATATTAAAGATAGAATAATATAGCTATCTATAAAAATCCTGACTCTGCATTTATAGAGTAATTTGGGGATAAATCCATGATTTGCTGCTGGGAACTCAAATGCTTAGCAGTTTGCTATATTACATTATAGCTTTCTTCAGCAGTCTCCAAAGTGCCTTCCAAATCGCTGACAGGACAGTTTTGCTGGCCCTAGATCTGGGGCGGCAGGAATTCCTCGATATGTTTCTTGAACTGATTGTTCCAAGTCTGGCTCTTCCAGGCTTTGGGATACCAGCTCTGACTCTTTCTGGGGTGGTTGCTTCAAGACCAGCTGTTCCAGCTCTGGCTGCTCCCAGGTGGGATATCCTCGGTCCGTTCACTCCGTATAGGCAGGTTTCCAGAAGAGGTCACCAAGCAGTCCTGTGCCAGAAACAGAAACCCAGGAATTCTGTGGCCCTGAGTCACAGAGTCCCTTGTTTTTCTGGTTCTGGAACCAGGGCTTCACCTGTCTGTAGCTAAGTTTCAGGATATTGGAAAGTTCTTGCATCTGCTGGAGGCTGATTCCTGCCTCTGAAGTCTGTCGTTGAGCACAGACACCTGGGTCTGAGTGAACATGGTTCTGATCTTCTGTTTCCTACCTGGGACCTTCTCTTCCTTCTTTGCTGCACTTTTCTCGGCAGGTATGGGCAATAGTTTTACTCTGGGGCTTGAGGAAGAATCAGGACTGTCCAGTCTCCTTGTCAAGGGTCTCAGCAGATGACCCTTGCAAGGACACCTGGTTTCCTTCAGGCCCAGAAATTTCAGACATTGGTGAAGAGTCCCTGGAATTGGATGCTTTGGGGCCAAGCAGGCTGGGTCTATACTCATGTTGTGGAGTTGAAGCAGAGAGAGAAAAAACCTGCGAGCTAAATGGTAGGAAGAGTTCAGGCTTAAGAACCTAGGTAGAAGAGCTTAGAGAAAGGTGAAGACCTCCAGGTGTAAAAGAATTAAGAAGATGGAATGAATGGAATCAACTGTCAGATAACAGGAGCCAACCAACCCTATCTAGAGAAAGGAAAAAAAAGTCTTGATTCTTAAATGAGGTCTTACTCTCCAGCAGGCAGGGGTCCCCCCTTGCCTGCCTCCTGTCTTCACCCAGAGTACCTGCTGCCCTCCTAATAATGACTGTGACCAAATTGAAATCAGGTGAGAGACGCTTGCTGTGATGACCCAGTGGAGTTTATGACTCCACCATAAAGTGGATGGTGGAGGTGTGTGATATTGTTGAAAAAGAAATAGAAGATAAAAATCCTCGTCTTCACCTCTATTCTGAGCAGATGTTGTTCCCAGATGCTGTTGTCTTCAGTTTAATAAAAATATTTTGTTGTTGTTTAGCCACTAAGTGGTGTCTGACTCTGTGACCCCAAGGACTACAGTCCACCAGGTTCCTCTGGCCATGGGATTTCCCAGCAAGAATACTGCAGTGGGTTGACATTTCCTTCTCCAGGGGATCTTCCCGACCCAGGGATCGAACCAGTGTCTCATACACATGTCTCCTGCATAGTAGGTGGATTATTTCCTGCCAAACCACCAATAAAAATACTGTTGTTTAGTCACTCAGTCATGACTGACTCTTTGTGACCCCATGGGCTGCAGCCAGGCCTCCCTGTCCCTCACCATCTCCTGAAGTCTGCCCAAAGTTCATGTCATGCATCGATGGTGCCATCCAGCCATCTCATCCTCGGATGCCTTCTTCTGTTTCTGTCCTCCATCTTTCCCAGCATCAGGTATTAATAAAAATATTAGTTCTTTGCAAATGTACTGCTCCTCCACCACAAGTAGCCACTATTTTCTGACTAGAAACTGAGGGAGAGAAGCAGTTCAGCCCCTGGGCCTGGGGGAGGCATCAGTAGGTAAAGGCAGGTGACCCAGCTGGCACCTGTCGCCAGGCAGCTATTCTTGTGTGGCATTTCCAGGCTAAAAGAAAAAAAGATTGACAGGAAATGACAGAGGGTGTCAGTTTCCTCCCTGTCCCTGCCCTTTTTTGGTTCCCTTACAGCCTCCTCCCCTTCCTCCATCCTCACTGGTGTCTCCATTTAACCCCTGATGTGCTGTAGACACATCCACATGGATGGCTGAGGAGTTCCCAGGGAACATGCTGATGCCAGTACAGTAGCCCTAACACATATTGGGGAGGGGGTCAGCCGTGTGACAAGGAAAGTGCCAAGTGACTCAAGAGACAGAAAGCACATGATCCTGAGTCCCGCAGTTAACCACTGAGCTGAAAAAACAAAAACCGTCTGGTGGGAAGTAAACATGATATGATCAGTTGTAGGGTGGCCTCTTGTCAAGATAAAGTCCTTGTATGGGGCCTGGGAGGATGCCAGGAGTAGAAGACTCTGGAAGTAGAGAATTCCTGGAGTCAATGCTGTGGGTGGGGTGGAGTGCTTCCTAGGAACCTGGCTCAGCTCCTGAGCCCTGTTTCCCCTGAAACTGCTTCTGCTGCTGCTAGAAAGAGTTCAGGACACATGTGGTCGTGGGTGTCTAAGGGTGGGGCTGGTGGGGGGCGGTGAGTCTCTCTGTGCAGGTTCCTCGCTTCCTGCCTGAGCTGCTGGACAGACCTGGGGGAGAGCTGGGAAAATCTGGGATAGGGGGTGGTAAGAGGAAAGACAGGAAGGGGAGGAGGAAGGTGAAGGGAGAAGAAAGGACTAGGGAGCGATTAGGGACAGTGAGGGGACCCAGCCTGGAGAGGGCACAGCAGAGTGCTCCTGGTAGAGGGCCCGCGCCCCGCCCCTCCCGCTCCCCCTCTTCCTTCTGTGTCATTTCCACCTCCCATCTTTGCCCCACACTGCCCATCCCTTGCCACCAACCCTCCTGACCTCTTCCCCACCTCCATTTAGTGTCTCACACTCTTCTCTTCTCACACAAAACCCCACTTCCATTGGTGTCCCCACTCCCACCTGTTGCACCCCCAGGAGTCCCTCCCATGAGCTTTGCAGGCAGGAGGGGACTGAAGGGAAGACAATTGCTCAGAGGCTCCAGGCTGATTGGAAACTGAAGAGGAGGAGTGCAGCTCAGCCCCTGGCCTGGGGGAGGCGTCAGCAGGTGAAGGCTGGTGACCCCAGCTGACCCTTCCTCAGGCAGCTATTCTGTGTGGCATTTCCAAGCTAAAGGAAAAAAAGATTGAAAGGAAGTGACATGGGGGTGTCAGTTTCTTTACTATCCTTGCCCATTTTGGCTCCCTTACAACTTCAGTTCCAGGCCCAGCCAGGAATAAGCCTGTTAATTATTCCAAAGTCCAAGGGAAAGGCCAGTCATAGGAAGTCAGTCGTTATGGCAACCGCTCCAACAGCAGCCATCACCCGCCTTGGCCCCATACTCCCCATCCATGTTTCTTCTCCCAGCCCCCACCCTCCCAGACACCAGCCCCCTCATACTGCACACTGCCCTCTGTCACCCACACTCCACCCTGACTCTCCAGCTGCACACACTCACACACCCCTCATACACTCCGTGCTTCTCACTTATACTCCTTCCACCCTTGTGCACAGAAGCCCTCGAGAAATTTTCCATGCAGGTCTCCTCACACCTCTCCCCACTTTGCACACCCCCACCCCACCACACACTCTCCTTCACACACAAGTGCCCGCTTGCCTGCCCTCCACACTCCCCACTCTCTCCCAAGACACGCTGGGCTCCCCTCCCGCAGGGACCCTGGCTTCCTCACACTGTCTGCACACACTGCTTCACGCAAATTCCACACAGAAGGCTCCATCTACGCCCACTGCCATCCAGAAAATTCCCCTCACAGGCATTTCCCTTCACTGTCTCTCTCCTCTCTGGGGCCCCCAGGGCACCCCCTCCGGGCCCTCTGTATACACATGCTGTCCACTCCCCTTCTGTCCCAGGCTCAGCTGTCCACAGTCACACACACACACACACACACCCATCAAACACCCGACGTCCTGACATACTGAGTTGTAGTTGCTCCCTCACACCCAACACACTCTCCCCGGTGGTCCCTCACTCTCCTCACACTTACCCTCCTCATCACAAATAAGTTTGTCACGCCCACACACACTCCTCTCTTCTGCCCTTCTCCTCTCAGGCACAACCCCCTTTCTATCTCACACACACACACACACACACACACACTCATACTCTGATGAGTCCTCCCCAAGACAGGGGGCCCTGCAGCAGTCTCAGAGCCCACACAGAGCTCGGGGTGGTTCTGGGGAGAGGCTGGCTGCCAGGACTCTGTCCCAGGGCTGAGCCAGGAATTTTAGGTCTCTACCAGTCGGTCCTAAACTAAATCAACCCTGGATATTCATTGGAAGGACTGACGCTGAAGCTGAAGCTCCAATACTTTGGCCACCTGATACAAAGAACTGACTCATTGCAAAAGACCCTGATGCTGGGAAAGATTGAGGGTGGGGGCAACAGAGGATGAGATGGCTGGATGGCATCACTGACTCAATGGACCTGAGTTTGAGCAAACTCTAGAAGATAGCAGAGGGCAGGGAAGGCTGGCGAGCTGCAGTCCATAGGGTCACAAAGAGTCGGACAGGACTAAGTGACTCAACAACAACCTGGATCCTACCCAAAACGGTGCTTTCTCTTTTTTACTGCTCCAGCCCCACACCTAAAGGAACTCACCAAATGCACTTCTACTAGCGTACAGCCCTGAGACGCCAGGAATAGTCATATTCATGTATTAATCAACCTAAAATTAAATTTTTGTATATTGTGTCAAATAGAAATTCCTTTTTTTATTTACATCATTAACCAATTATCCCTTTCCTATGTACTGATCAGCACACCCTTCACTGGTATTTCTTGCCCACCTACTACTAGATGTCAAGTTTCTAGACATCCCTGGGTCTATTTCTTTGCTGTTTTCTAAAACTGGTCTCCTGTCTGCATTATGACTCACCAGCTACCTTTGGTGTTTGGGAATGCAGCTCAAAGCCGATGCTGGCTAGGTTGGAAGTGAAGTGCTTTCATAAAAATTACCAGACTCAGCAGCTTAAACAATCAAAATTTATTCTTTTGCAGCTGTGGAAAATAGAAGTCAGAAATAATTTGTGTCCTTGATATACAGGAGTTTTAATAAAAATTTGTGATTCTCATCCGAAAAGAAAAATGTACAACATCTTCATAACTGAGTTAACTGATTTTTATTCCAGACAGGAGAAAACTTCCAATTTGTCTAGATATTAGTGAAAACTGAGATATTAATTTTTTGTTGAAATGTGACACCCCTATAGTTTAGTGCACAAATCTCAACAAATGGCCAGTCAGTCAATTCAGTTGCTCAGTTGTGTCCAACTCTTTGTGACCCCATGAACTGCAGCATGCCAGGCCTCCCTGTCATCACCAACTCCCAGAGTTTACTCAAACTCATGTCCATTGAGTTGGTGATGCCATCCAACCATGTCATCCTCTGTCGTCCCCTTCTCCTCCTGCCTTCAATCTTTCCCAGCGTCAGGGTCTTTCAAATGAGTCAGCTCTTCGCATCAGGTGGCCAAAGGATTGGAGTTTCAGCTTCAACATCAGTCCTTCCAATGAACACCAATGACACCCAAGACTGGTCTCCTTTAGGATGGACTGGTCAGATCTCCTTGCAGTCCAAGGGACTCTCAAGATTTCTTCTCCAGCACCACAGTTCAAAAAGCATCCATTCTTCGGCGCTCTGCTTTCTTTATAGTCTAACTCTCACATCCATACATGACCACTGGAAAAACCATAGCCTTGACTAGACGGACCTTTGTTGGCAAGTTAACGTCTCTGCTTTTTAACATGCTGTCTAGGTTGGTCATAACTTTTCTTCCAAGGAGTAAAGTAAGCGTCTTTTTATTTCATGGCTGCAGTGATTCTGGAGCCCCTTAAAATAAAGTCTGCCACTGTTTCCCCATCTATTTGCCATGAAGTGATGGGACCGCATGCTGTGATCTTTTTTCTGAACATTGAGCTTTAAGCCAACCGTTTCACTCTCCTCTTTCACTTTCATCAAGAAGCTCTTTAGTTCTTCTTCACTTTCTTCCATAAGGGTGGTGTCATCTGCATATCTGAGGTTATTGATATTTCTCCCAGCAATGTCGGGTGAGTGGTGGCTGCTTGGTGCTGGAGCAGCCGTGTGAATAGGTACTCCATGTCCAAGGTAGGAGCAGTGGCTGCGCTTCGCTGGACTGGCCATGTGGAGATACCCCTTGCACAAGGTCAGAGAAACCCCAGTAAGATGGTAGGCCACTGAAGCGGCTGTGAGGAGATACCCTGTCCATCACCAACTCCTGGATTGAGTCATTGATGCCATCCAACCATCTCATCCTCTGTCCTTATTAAGGAATGTAG
>NW_017218418.1:0-22488 GCF_001704415.2 Capra hircus | reverse complement strand
TGGAGAGGAATCCTCAGGTTCCGGCACTGGAGAGGAATCCAGGTTCCGGCACTGACTCCACACAAGGTCTTAGGCTCCAGCATCGACGGGAGAGGAATCCTGAGAGGCCCCGAGCAACTCGCATGGGGACTGGCCTTTCCTGAGGCCACGAGAGCGGGTCGCTGAGGTCCCCGTCGTAAGTCGAGAGCACCTGCCGCAACTCGAGAAAATCCAGGAGGTACACCCCTCCAGGCAGATGAGGCCCATTTCCGCTGAGGCTTCTCGAGGCTAATAACACCTAACATCTGGAACTTCCAAAGGGTCCTTCACACCCTTTGCTGCAACTCAAGAAGTTCCCCAACATACCCGTCTCCACTCGAGAGGATGCACGAGAGTCTCGCCCATGCATGAGGTGCCCCCCCGTTTCCGCCTCCTAGCTCGAGAGGAGGTTATCATTGCCCTGCGTGGTCGGGAAAGAATTCCGGCGTTGCCGTCGCATCTCAAGAGGAGGCGCTCTCCACAGGAAAGGCGAGAGGAACTCCAGGGTCGTGCCACCATTCCGAGAGTCCCCCAGATGTCTCAGTCCATTCCAGGGAAACCTGTTTTTCCCTGCACTGCCTCGGCTTTCAAGCCGAGGATCGACTCACACCACGGTGGCACGTGGGACAGCCCTGTGGGAAAGCCTCGTGGAAAGCCTCGAGTGAAAGCCTCGAGGGAAAGCCACAGATCCCATGATCCACAAGAAGGGAAGCGCGACACTGCTGCTACAGCTCGGGAGGAAATCACACGTGCATGCCCCCAATCGAGACGAGACTGAGTCTGCTGGGGAGAACTCCAGAAGTACCCCAAGATCCATGTCAGCACTGGAGAGGAATCCTCAGATTCCTGCACCGACTCCACACAAGGTCTTAGGCCCGGCATCGACGGGAGAGGAATCCTGAGAGGCCCCCGAGCAACTCGCATGGGGACTGGCCTTTCCTGAGGCCACCAGAGCGGGTTCCTGGGGTCCCCGTCGTAAGTCGAGAGAATGGCCGAAAATCCAGGAGGTTCTCCCCTCCAGGCGAGTTGAGGCCCATTTCTGCTGAGGCGTCTCGAGGCTATAATCACACCTAACCTCTGGAACTTCCAAAGGGACCTTCACACCCTTGCTGCAACTCAAGAAGTTCCCCCATACCCGTCTTCACTGGAGAGGAAGCACGAGAGTCCCGACCACATCCAGAGGAGCCCCGTTTTCCGCCTCATAGCTTGAGAGGAGGGATCCTTTCCCTGTGTGGTCGGGAAGAATTCCCGGCATTCCCGTCGCATCTCAAGAGGAGGTGCTCTCCACAGGAAAGCGAGAGGAACTCCAGGTCGTGCCACCATTCCAGAGTCCCCCAGATTTCTCAGTCCATTCCAGGGAAACCTGTTTTCCCTGCACTGCCTCGACTTTCAAGCCGAGGATCCACTCACACCACGGTGGCCCGTGGGACAGCCCTGAGGGAAAGCCTCGTGGGAAAGCCTCCTGGGAAAGACTCGATGGAAAGCCACAGATCCCTTGATCCACGCGAAGGGAAGCGTGACATTGCTGCTACAGCTCGGGAGGAAAGCGCACGTGCATGCCCCGACTCGAGACGAGGACTGACTCCCCTGGGGAGACTCCAGAAGTACCCCCAGGATCCATGTCAGCACTGGAGAGCAAAGCTCAGGTTCCGGCACCGACTCCACCCAAGGTCTTAGGCCCCGGCATCGACGGAAGAGGAATCCTGAGAGGACCCCGAGCAACTCGCATGGGGACTGGCCTTTCCTGTGGCTACCAGAGCGGGTCCCTGATGTCCCCGTCGTAATTCGAGAGCACCTACCGCAACTCGAGAAAATCCAGGAGGTTCTCCCCCCAGGCGAGATGAGGCCCATTTCCCCTGAGGCGTATCGAGACTAATCACACCTAACCTCTGGAACTTCCAAAGGGTCCTTCACACCCTTGCTGCAACTCAAGAAGTTCCCCGACATACCCGTCTCCACTTGAGAGGAAGCACGAGAGTCCCGCCCACATTCAGAGGAGCCCCGTTTCCGCTTCCTTGCTCTAGAGGAGGGGAACCCTTCCCTGAGTGGCCGGGAAAGAATTCCCGGCGTTCCCGTCGCACCTCAAGAGCAGTCGCTCTCCACAGAAATGGCGAGAGGAACTCCAGGGTGGTGCCACCATTCCCAGAGTCCCCCAGATGTCTCAGTCCATTCCAGGGAAACCTGTTTTCCCTGCACTGCCCTCGACTTTCAAGCCGAGGATCGAGTCACACCAAGGTGGCACGTGGGAAAGCCATGTGGGAAATCCTCGTGGGAAAGCCTCGTGGGAAAGCCTCAAGGGAAAAGCCCCTGATCCCTTGATCCGCGCGAAGGGAAGCATGACAATGCCTGCTACAGCTCGGGAGGAAAGCGCACGTGCATGCCCCCACTCGAGACGAGGACTGACTCCCCTGGGGAGACTCCAGAAGTACCCCAAGATCCATGTCAGCACTGGAGAGGAATCCTCAGGTTCCGGCACCTGACTCCGCACAAGGTCTTAGGCCCCGGCATCGACGGGAGAGGAATCCCGAGAGGCCCCGAGCAACTCGCAATGGGGACTGGCCTTTCCTGAGGCCACCAGAGCGGGTCCCTGAGGTCCCCGTCGTAAGTCGAGAGCACCTGCCGCAACTGGAGAAAATCCAGGAGGTTCTCCCCTGCAGGCGAGATGAGGCCCATTTCCGCTGAGGCGTCTCGAGGCAAATCACTCCTAACCTCTGGAACTTTCCAACTGGTCCTTCACACCCTTGCTGCAACTCAAGAAGTTCCCCGACATACCCGTCTCCACTCGAGAGGAAGCACGAGAGTCCCGCCCACATCCAGGAGGAGCCCCGTTTTCCGCCTCCTAGCTCGAGAGGAGGGATCCTTTCCTTGCGTTGGTCGGGAAAGAATTCCCGGCATTCCCGGTCGCATCTCAAGAGGAGGCGCTCTCCACAGGAAAGGCGAGAGGAACTTCAGGGTCGTGCCACCATTCCCAGAGTCCCCCAGATGTCTCAGCCCATTCCAGGGAAACCTGTTCTCCCTGCACTGCCTCGACTTTCAAGCGAGGATCGACTCACACCACGGTGGCACGTAGGAGAGCCCTGTGGAAAGCCTCGTGGGAAGCCTCGTGGGAAAGCTCGTAGGGAAGCCTCGAGGAAAGCACAAATCCCTTGATCCACACGAAGGGAAGTGTGAAACTGCTGCGAGAGCTCGGGAGGAAATCGCATCTGCAGGCCCCACTCGACACGAGGACTGACGCCCTGGGGAGACTCCAGAAGTACCACAAGATCCATGTCGGGACTGGAGAGGAATCCTCAGGTTCCGGCACTGGAGAGGAATCCTCAGGTTCCGGCAGGAGAGGAATCCTCAGGTTCCGGCACTGACTCCACACAAGGTCTTAGGCTCCAGCATCGACGGAGAGAGAATCCTGAGAGGCCCCCGAGCAACTCGCATGGGGACTGGCCTTTCCTGAGGCCACGAGAGCGGGTCGCTGAGGTCCCCGTCGTAAAGTCGAGAGCACCTGCCGCAACTCGAGAAAATCCAGGAGGTACACCCCTCCAGGCAGATGAGGCCCATTTCCGCTGAGGGCTTCTCGAGGCTAAAACACCTAACATCTGGAACTTCCAAAGGGTCCTTCACACCTTGCTGCAACTCAAGAAGTTCCCCAACATACCCGTCTCCACTCGAGAGGATGCACGAGAGTCCCGCCCACATGCAGAGGTGCCCGTTTCCGCCTCCTAGCTCGAGAGGAGGTATCATTGCCCTGCGTGGTCGGGAAAGAATTCCCGGCGTTGCCGTCGCGCATCTCAAGAGGAGGCGCTCTCCACAGGAAAGGCGAGAGGAACTCCAGGGTCGTGCCACCATTCCCAGAGTCCCCCAGATGTCTCAGTCCATTCCAGGGAAACCTGTTTTCCCTGCACTGCCTCGGCTTTCAAGCCGGAGGACTTTCCTGCATGAGTGGAAAATAAGTCCAGAAAAGAGGAACAGGGCTGCCATTCATATCTGGACTTCAAAAGGTTTCATAATATATGGAAATGCTAGACCAAAATGGTTTACGGAAGGAACTGGAACAGCTGAGTCTGAACAAAAACAAGACCCAGAAATCACATCAGGTCACGTTGGGGAGAAAAACCCTGAATTGAGGGAAATAGCCCTTCGTAAGAGAAAGGCTCGGATGGGAGAAAAGCCATCGAGACGTAATCCGAGACAAAAGCCCCCCATAGCGATCGCCGCATGTAGACTAGCGAAAGAGTTGGCGCACTACGGGAATTGGAATGGGAATTGAAATATATACTCTTTATGATGATAAAACAGATAAACTAATATTGACGAACCTAACTGTAAAGCACGGGAACTCTGCCTCCAATGCTCCTGTAGTGATCTTAAATGAGAAGGAATATCCAAAAAAAGGTAGGGAATGTATGAAAGCGAATCATACAGACGACCTGATTCATTTGGCTTATGTGTAGCCAGAGACTAACAGCAATACTGTGAAGCAACTATACAACAATTAGACCTAATTTTGTTAAAAAAAAGAATAAACCAGTTTATTCTGCCCCAAGGGTTTCTCCTGGTCGCACACAGCTCAACAAGCAATCGACAGCGTGCAGCCTCCCTGTCTTCCTTGATCCATGAGGCGCACACTGCTGGATCATAGCAAACTAACCGAAGCGAAAGCTAAGCCTCACAGAGAGCTTTTGAAAGAAGGGATGGCGTAAAACTGCGGAATGAGCGGTGATGCAGTCTTCCAGGATTAGTGACCATTTATCCAGTATAACTCGCATTATATGTCTCACAGCCACTAGTTAACTTCCTTAGAAGTAATCACTCAAAATTCTGAGATCTGTATTCTCTGATACAAATGAAACCAAAACAAACAAAAGCTTCTAATGCAGTCACCTCATAAGTTCATCACTCTCTTAAAAAGAAAAAAAAGAAAAAAAAACCCAAATGGAAAGGCCATACAGGAAGACCCACAAAGTGCCCGTGAAAAAAAAAGGGAGGGAGTCAAAGAAAATTTGCCTGCCAGCTGAGCTCGCTGTCCTCTGTCCAGAAACAGACTCGCAATGTGGCTGGACTGCCTTTCCTGAGCGCCACCAGAGCGGGTCCCTGAGGCCCTGTGGGGTCCCAGGCACAAAGTGAAGTAAATAAGGCAGAATGAAATGGTAACCCCCGATAGTATCACCTGCGCGAATGCAACGTGGGTTGAAGAGAATCTTGCAGTGATGTTGATCTTTCCTTCTGACTCCTGCAGAATGAACAAAGGCCCCAGGGATTGAAACGTGGTCAAAGTGTGCCGCCTGCAACGCCATGAACGATTAAAAACCGACCCTGAGGTGTCTCGTGGAGGCTGCAACAATGTCTTTACAGCACGTCTAGATCCTCTGAAGACTACCAACAGTGCCCTAATCATCGACCACATCCTTGGCTTCCAACAACTACAAAAAGACATGGTTCCCTCCGAACTACTACCCAGGCTACACTCAGCAAATGTTGGAGGAGGAAAGCTAACTCGAGACAATCCCCCAGCGGACACCGTTTGCGCCAATCCAGAGGAGCCCGGTGTTTCACCTCCTAGTCCCTGACGACCTCAATGGGATTGAGTTATGCGCACTCCATTTGCGCCCACTGTCTGTCCTTCACAGTAACTCCAGGTTAAGTTTACCCGCCTCGGGCTTTCCACTCTCATGTCTCAGGACGTGGCTCCAGACTTCACTAGTGCATACCTAATGCTCTTGCCGGTAGTGGCGTCAATTTCCATGTTATAACGCAAAGCCTACCTTCCTTGGGAAAGCACTCACTGATCCTATGCATGACCCACATGGAAAATGCTTACTCCATAGACTAGCACGTAACAGCCCACACTATGCGAGTTTATCATGTTTCCATGTTTGGCCGCGGTCGTCTGCATCCCCAAAACAGATAAAAAGGCTTCCATGTGTGAAATCTAGTCTCACGTTACCTGCTCGGTCGCCTAGGTACAATAGTAAAAGAGATAGACACGAGCCAAGGAAGTCGCTAAAATAAACCACACCAGGCAAAATCAGACCAGAACATAATGGTAAAGAATAGACGTGTACAACCACCTCCAGTCGGAGCACCAAGTATGACCAAAGATAGAGTCCCCGCTTCAAAAGCCGTAATGTGCTCAGTACCATTCCAGGGAAACCTGTTTTCCCTGCACTGCCTCGACTTTCAAGCCGAGGATCGACTCACACCACGGTGGCACGTGGGACAGCCCTGTGGGAAAGCCTCGTGGGAAAAGCCTCGTGAGGAAAGCCTCGAGGGAAAGCCACAGATCCCTTGATCCACGCGAAGGGAAGCCGCGACCACTGCTGCTACAGCTCGGAGGAAAACGACACGTGCATGCCCCCATCCGAGACGAGGACTGACTCTGCCTGGGGAGACTCCAGAAGTACCCCAAGATCCATGTCAGCACTGTAGAGGAATCCTCAGGTTCCGGCACCGACTCCACACAAGGTCTTAGGCCCCGGCATCGAGGGAGAGAATCCTGAGAGGCCCCGAGCAACTCGCATGGGGACTGGCCTTTCCTGAGGCCACCAGAGCGGGGTTCCTGAGGTCCCCGTCGTAAGTCGAGAGCACCTGCCGCAACTCGAGAAAATCCAGGAGGTTCTCCCCTCCAGGCGAGATGAGGCCCATTTCCGCTGAGGCGTCTCGAGGCTAATCACACCTAACCTCTGGAACTTCCAAAGGGTCCTTCACACCCTTGCTGCAACTCAAGAAGTTCCCCGACATACCCGTCTTCACTCGAGAGGAAGCACGAGAGTCCCGCCACATCCAGAGGAGCCCCGTTTCCGCCTCCTAGCTCGAGAGGAGGGATCCTTTCCCTGCTGTGGTCGGGAAAGAATTCCCGGCATTCCCGTCGCATCTCAAGAGGAGGTGCTCTCCACAGGAAAGGCGAGAGGAACTCCAGGGTCGTGCCACCATTCCCAGAGTCCCCCAGATTTCTCAGTCCATTCCAGGGAAACCTGTTTTCCCTGCACTGCCTCGACTTTCAAGCCGAGGATCCACTCACACCACGGTGGCACGTGGGACAGCCCTGTGGGAAAGCCTCGTGGGAAAGCCTCCTGGGAAAGCCTCGAGGGAAAGCCACAGATCCCTTGATCCACGCGAAGGGAAGCGTGACATTGCTGCTACAGCTCGGGAGGAAAGCGCACGTGCATACCCCCACTCGAGACGAGGACTGACTCCCCTGGGGAGACTCCAGAAGTACCCCAGGATCCATGTCAGCACTGGAGAGCAAAGCTCAGGTTCCGGCACCGACTCCACCCAAGGTCTTAGGCCCCGGCATCGACGGAAGAGGAATCCTGAGAGGACCCCGAGCAACTCGCATGGGGACTGGCCTTTCCTGTGGCTACCAGAGCGGGTCCCTGATGTCCCCGTCGTAATTCGAGAGCACCTACCGCAACTCGAGAAAATCCAGGAGGTTCTCCCCTCCAGGCGAGATGAGGCCCATTTCCCCTGAGGCGTATCGAGACTAATCACACCTAACCTCTGGAACTTCCAAAGGGTCCTTCACACCCTTGCTGCAACTCAAGAAGTTCCCCGACATACCCGTCTCCACTTGAGAGGAAGCACGAGAGTCCCGCCCACATTCAGAGGAGCCCCGTTTCCGCTTCCTTGCTCTAGAGGAGGGAACCCTTCCCTGAGTGGCCGGGAAAGAATTCCCGGCGTTCCCGTCGCACCTCAAGAGCAGTCGCTCTCCACAGGAATGGCGAGAGGAACTCCAGGGTGGTGCCACCATTCCCAGAGTCCCCCAGATGTCTCAGTCCATTCCAGGGAAACCTGTTTTCCCTGCACTGCCTCGACTTTCAAGCCGAGGATCGAGTCACACCAAGGTGGCACGTGGGAAAGCCATGTGGGAAATCCTCGTGGGAAAGCCTCGTGGGAAAGCCTCAAGGGAAAGCCCCTGATCCCTTGATCCGCGCGAAGGGAAGCATGACAATGCTGCTACAGCTCGGGAGGAAAGCGCACGTGCATGCCCCCACTCGAGACGAGGACTGACTCCCCTGGGGAGACTCCAGAAGTACCCCAAGATCCATGTCAGCACTGGAGAGGAATCCTCAGGTTCCGGCACCGACTCCGCACAAGGTCTTAGGCCCCGGCATCGACGGGAGAGGAATCCCGAGAGGCCCCCGAGCAACTCGCATGGGGACTGGCCTTTCCTGAGGCCACCAGAGCGGGTCCCTGAGGTCCCCGTCGTAAGTCGAGAGCACCTGCCGCAACTGGAGAAAATCCAGGAGGTTCTCCCCTGCAGGCGAGATGAGGCCCATTTCCGCTGAGGCGTCTCGAGGCAAATCACTCCTAACCTCTGGAACTTCCAACTGGTCCTTCACACCCTTGCTGCAACTCAAGAAGTTCCCCGACATACCCGTCTCCACTCGAGAGGAAGCACGAGAGTCCCGCCCACATCCAGAGGAGCCCCGTTTCCGCCTCCTAGCTCGAGAGGAGGGATCCTTTCCTTGCGTTGTCGGGAAAGAATTCCCGGCATTCCCGTCGCATCTCAAGAGGAGGCGCTCTCCACAGGAAAGGCGAGAGGAACTTCAGGGTCGTGCCACCATTCCCAGAGTCCCCCAGATGTCTCAGCCCATTCCAGGGAAACCTGTTCTCCCTGCACTGCCTCGACTTTCAAGCCGAGGATCGACTCACACCACGGTGGCACGTAGGAGAGCCCTGTGGGAAAGCCTCGTGGGAAAGCCTCGTGGGAAAGCCTCGTAGGGAAGCCTCGAGGGAAAGCCACAAATCCCTTGATCCACACGAAGGGAAGTGTGAAACTGCTGCGAGAGCTCGGGAGGAAATCGCATCTGCAGGCCCCCACTCGACACGAGGACTGACGCCCCTGGGGAGACTCCAGAAGTACCACAAGATCCATGTCGGGACTGGAGAGGAATCCTCAGGTTCCGGCACTGGAGAGGAATCCTCAGGTTCCGGCACTGGAGAGGAATCCTCAGGTTCCGGCACTGACTCCACACAAGGTCTTAGGCTCCAGCATCGACGGGAGAGGAATCCTGAGAGGCCCCCGAGCAACTCGCATGGGGACTGGCCTTTCCTGAGGCCACGAGAGCGGGTCGCTGAGGTCCCCGTCGTAAGTCGAGAGCACCTGCCGCAACTCGAGAAAATCCAGGAGGTACACCCCTCCAGGCAGATGAGGCCCATTTCCGCTGAGGCTTCTCGAGGCTAATAACACCTAACATCTGGAACTTCCAAAGGGTCCTTCACACCCTTGCTGCAACTCAAGAAGTTCCCCAACATACCCGTCTCCACTCGAGAGGATGCACGAGAGTCTCGCCCACATGCAGAGGTGCCCCGTTTCCGCCTCCTAGCTCGAGAGGAGGTATCATTGCCCTGCGTGGTCGGGAAAGAATTCCCGGCGTTGCCGTCGCATCTCAAGAGGAGGCGCTCTCCACAGGAAAGGCGAGAGGAACTCCAGGGTCGTGCCACCATTCCCAGAGTCCCCCAGATGTCTCAGTCCATTCCAGGGAAACCTGTTTTCCCTGCACTGCCTCGGCTTTCACGCTGAGTATCGACTCACACCACGGTGGCACGTGGGACAGCCCTGTAGGAAAGCCTCGTGGGAAAGCCTCGTGGGAAAGCCTCGAGGGAAAGCCACCGATCCCTTGATCCACGCGAAGGGAAGCGTGACACTGGTGCTAAATCTCGGAAAGAAAGCACACGTGCATGCCCCCACTCGAGACGAGGATTGACTCCCCTGGGAGTCTCCAGAAGTACCCCAAGATCCAAGTCAGCACTGGAGAGGAATGCTCAGGTTCCGGCACCGTCTCCACACAAGGTCTTAGGCCCAGGCATCGACTGGAGAGACATCACGAGAGGCTCCCGAGCAACTTGCAATGGGACTGGCCTTTCCTGAGACCACCAGAGCGGGTCCCTGAGGTCCCCATCGTAAGTCGAGAGCACCTGCTGCAACTCGAGATAATCCAGGAGGTTCTCCCCTCCAGGCAAGATAAGGCCCATTTCTGCTGAGGCATCTCGAGGCCAATCAAAACTAACCTCTGGAACTTCCACAGGGTTCTTCACACCCTTTCTGCAACTCAAGAAGTTCCCCAACATACTAGTCTCCACTCGAGAGGAAGCACGAGAGTCCCGCCCACATGCCAGAGGAGCCGTTTTTACGCCTCCTAGCTCGAGAGGAGGGATCCTTTCCCTGAGTGGTCGGGAAAAAATTCCCGGCGTTCCCGTCGCATCTCAAGAGGAGGCGCCCTCCACAGGAAAGGCGAGAGGAACTCCAGGGTCGTGCGACCATTCCCAGAGTCCCCCAGATGTCTCAGTCCATTCCAGGGAAACCTGTTTTCCCTGCACTGCGTCGACTTTCAAGCCGAGGATCGACTCACACCAAGGTGGCACGTGGGACAGCCCTGTGGGAAAGCCTCGTGGGAAAGCCTCGTGGGAAAGCCTCGAGGGAAAGCAACAGATCCCTTGATCCATGCGAAGGGAAGCGCGACAATGCTGTTACAGCTCGGAAGGAAAGCGCACGTGCATGCCCCCACTCGAGACGAAGACTGACTCCCCTGGGTAGACTCCAGAAGTACCCCAAGGTCCATGTCAGCACTGGAGAGGAATCCTCAGGTTCCAGCACTGGAGAGGAATCCTCAGGTTCCGGCACTGACTCCACACAAGGTCTTAGGTCCCAGCATCGACGGGAGAGGAATCCCGAGAGAACCCCGAGCAACTCGCATGGCGACTGGCCTTTCCTGAGGCCACCGAGAGCGGGTCGCTGAGGTCCCCGTCGTAAGTCGAGAGCACTCTGCCACAACTCGAGAAAATCCAGGAGGTTACACCCCTCCAGGTAGATGAGGCCCATTTCCACTGAGGCTTCTCGAGGCTAATCAACACCTAACATCTGGAACTTCCAAAGGGTCCTTCACACCCTTGCTGCAACTCAAGAAGTTCCCCGAAATACCCGTCTCCACTCGAGAGGAAGCACGAGAGTTCCGCACACATCCAGAGGAGCCCCGTTTCCGCCTCCTAGCTCGAGAGGAGGGATCCTTTCCCTGCGTGGTTCGGGAAAGAATTCCCGGCGTTCCCGTCGCATCTCAAGAGGAGGCGCTCTCCACAGGAAAGGCGAGAGGAACTCCAGGGTCGTGCCACCATTCCCAGAGTCCCCCAGATGTCTCAGTCCATTCCAGGGAAACCTGTTTTCCCTGCACTGCCTCGACTTTCAAGCCGAGGATCAACTCACACCACGGTGGCACGTGGGACAGCCCTGTGGGAAAGCCTCGTGGGAAAGGCCTCGTGGGAAAGCCTCGAGGGAAAGCCCACTAGATCCCTTGATCCACGCGAAGGGAAGCGCGACACTGCTGCTACAGCTCGGGAGGAAAGCGCACGTGCATGCCCCCACTCGAGACGAGGACTGACTCCCCTGGGGAGACTCCAGAAGTACCCCAAGATCCATGTCAGCACTGGAGAGGAATCCTCAGGTTCCGGCACCTGACTCCACACAAGGTCTTAGGCCCCAGCATCGACGGGAGAGGAATCCCGAGAGGCCCCCGAGCAACTCGCATGGGGACTGGCCTTTCCTGAGGCCACCAGAGCGGGTCCCTGAGGTCCCCGTCGTAAGTCGAGAGCACCTGCCGCAACTCGGAGAAAATCCAGGAGGTTCTCCCCTGCAGGCGAGATGAGGCCCATTTCCGCTGAGGCGTCTCGAGGCTAATCACACCTAACCTCTGGAACTTCCAACAGGGTCCTTCACACCCTTGCTGCAACTCAAGAAGTTCCCCGACATACCCGTCTCCACTCGAGAGGAAGCACGAGAGTCCCGCCCACATCCAGAGGAGCCCCGTTTCCGCCTCCTAGCTCGAGAGGAGGGATCCTTTCCCTGCGTGGTCGGGAAAGAATTCCCGGCGTTCCCGTCGCATCTCAAGAGGAGGCGCTCTCCACAGGAAAGGCGAGAGGAACTCCAGGGTCGTGCCACCATTCCCAGAGTCCCCCAGATGTCTCAGTCCATTCCAGGGAAACCTGTTTTCCCTGCACTGCCTCGACTTTCAAGCCGAGGATCGACTCACACCACGGTGGCACGTGGGACAGCCCTGTGGGAAAGCCTCGTGGGAAAGCCTCGGTTGGGAAAGCCTCGAGGGAAAGCCACAGATCCCTTGATCCACGCGAAGGGAAGCGCGACACTGCTGCTACAGCTCGGGAGGAAAGCGCACGTGCCATGCCCCTACTCGAGACGAAGGACTGACTCCCCTGGGAGACTCCAGAAGTTCCCCAAGATCCATGTCAGCACTGGAGAGGAATCCTCAGGTTCCGGCACTGGAGAGGAATCCTCAGGTTCCGGCACTGACTCCACACAAGGTCTTAGGCCCCAGCATCGACGGGAGAGGAATCCCGAGAGGACCCCGAGCAACTCGCATGGGGACTGGCCTTTCCTGAGGCCACGAGAGCGGGTCGCTGAGGTCCCCGTCGTAAGTCGAGAGCACCTGCCGCAACTCGAGAAAATCCAGGAGGTTACATCCCCTCCAGGCAGATGAGGCCCATTTCCGCTGGAGGCTTCTCGAGGCTAATAACACCTAACATCTGGAACTTCCAAAGGGTCCTTCACACCCTTGCTGCAACTCAAGAAGTTCCCCGACATACCCGTCTCCACTCGAGAGGAAGCACGAGAGTCTCGCCCACATGCCAGAGGAGCCCCGTTTCCGCCTCCTAGCTCGAGAGGAGGTATCCTTGCCCTGCGTGGTCGGGAAAGAATTCCCGGCGTTGCCGTCGCATCTCAAGAGGAGGCGCTCTCCACAGGAAAGGCGAGAGGAACTCCAGGGTCGTGCCACCATTCCCAGAGTCCCCCAGATGTCTCAGTCCATTCCAGGGAAACCTGTTTTCCCTGCACTGCCTCGACTTTCAAGCCGAGGATCGACTCACACCACGGTGGCACGTGGGACAGCCCTGTGGGAAAGCCTCGTGGGAAAGCCTCGTGGGAAAGCCTCGAGGGAAAGCCACAGATCCCATTGATCCACAAGAAGGGAAGCGCGACACTGCTGCTACAGCTCGGGAGGAAATCACACGTGCATGCCCCCAATCGAGACGAGGACTGAGCTCTCCTGGGGAGACTCCAGAAGTACCCCAAGATCCATGTCAGCACTGGAGAGGAATCCTCAGATTCCTGCACCGACTCCACACAAGGTCTTAGGCCCCGGCATCGACGGGAGAGGAATCCTGAGAGGCCCCCGAGCAACTCGCATGGGGACTGGCCTTTCCTGAGGCCACCAGAGCGGGTTCCTGAGGTCCCCGTCGTAAGTCGAGAGCATCCTGGCCGCAACTCGAGAAAATCCAGGAGGTTCTCCCCTCCAGGCGAGTATGAGGCCCATTTCTGCTGAGGCGTCTCGAGGCTAATCACACCTAACCTCTGGAACTTCCAAAGGGTCCTTCACACCCTTGCTGCAACTCAAGAAGTTCCCCGACATACCCGTCTTCACTCGAGAGGAAGCACGAGAGTCCCGCCACATCCAGAGGAGCCCCGTTTCCGCCTCCATAGCTCGAGAGGAGGGATCCTTTCCCTGCTGTGGTCGGGAAAGAATTCCCGGCATTCCCGTCGCATCTCAAGAGGAGGCGCTCTCCACAGGAAAGGCGAGAGGAACTCCAGGGTCGTGCCACCATTCCCAGAGTCCCCCAGATGTCTCAGTCCATTCCAGGGAAACCTGTTTTCCCTGCACTGCCTCGACTTTCAAGCCGAGGATCCGACTCACACCACGGTGGCACGTGGGACAGCCCTGTGGGAAAGCCTCGTGGGAAAGCCTCCGTGGGAAAGCCTCGAGGGAAAGCCACAGATCCCTTGATCCACGCGAAGGGAAGCGTGACACTGCTGCTACAGCTCGGGAGGAAAGCGCACGTGCATGCCCCCACTCGAGACGAGGACTGACTCCCCTGGGGAGACTCCAGAAGTACCCCAGGATCCATGTCAGCACTGGAGAGCAAAGCTCAGGTTCCGGCACCGACTCCACACAAGGTCTTAGGCCCCGGCATCGACGGAAGAGGAATCCTGAGAGGACCCCGAGCAACTCGCATGGGGACTGGCCTTTCCTGTGGCTACCAGAGCGGGTCCCTGATGTCCCCGTCGTAATTCGAGAGCACCTACCGCAACTCGAGAAAATCCAGGAGGTTCTCCCCTCCAGGCGAGATGAGGCCCATTTCCCCTGAGGCGTATCGAGACTAATCACACCTAACCTCTGGAACTTCCAAAGGGTCCTTCACACCCTTGCTGCAACTCAAGAAGTTCCCCGACATACCCGTCTCCACTTGAGAGGAAGCACGAGAGTCCCGCCCACATTCAGAGGAGCCCCGTTTCCGCTTCCTTGCTCTAGAGGAGGGAACCCTTCCCTGAGTGGCCGGGAAAGAATTCCCGGCGTTCCCGTCGCACCTCAAGAGGCAGTCGCTCTCCACAGGAATGGCGAGAGGAACTCCAGGGTGGTGCCACCATTCCCAGAGTCCCCCAGATGTCTCAGTCCATTCCAGGGAAACCTGTTTTCCCTGCACTGCCTCGACTTTCAAGCCGAGGATCGAGTCACACCACGGTGGCACGTGGGAAAGCCATGTGGGAAATCCTCGTGGGAAAGCCTCGTGGGAAAGCCTCAAGGGAAAGCCACTGATCCCTTGATCCACGCGAAGGGAAGCATGACAATGCTGCTACAGCTCGGGAGGAAAGCGCACGTGCATGCCCCCACTCGAGACGAGGACTGACTCCCCTGGGGAGACTCCAGAAGTACCCCAAGATCCATGTCAGCACTGGAGAGGAATCCTCAGGTTCCGGCACCGACTCCGCACAAGGTCTTAGGCCCCGGCATCGACGGGAGAGGAATCCCGAGAGGCCCCGAGCAACTCGCATGGGGACTGGCCTTTCCTGAGGCCACCAGAGCGGGTCCCTGAGGTCCCCGTCGTAAGTCGAGAGCACCTGCCGCAACTCGGAGAAAATCCAGGAGGTTCTCCCCTGCCAGGCGAGATGAGGCCCATTTCCGCTGAGGCGTCTCGAGGCAAATCACTCTAACCTCTGGAACTTCCAAGGGTCCTTCACACCCTTGCTGCAACTCAAGAAGTTCCCCGACATACCCGTCTCCACTCGAGAGGAAGCACGAGAGTCCCGCCCACATCCAGAGGAGCCCGTTTCCGCCTCCTAGCTCGAGAGGAGGGATCCTTTCCCTGCGTGGTCGGGAAAGAATTCCCGGCGTTCCCGTCGCATCTCAAGAGGAGGCGCTCTCCACAGGAAAGGCGAGAGGAACTCCAGGGTCGTGCCACCATTCCCAGAGTCCCCCAGATGTCTCAGTCCATTCCAGGGAAACCTGTTTTCCCTGCACTGCCTCGACTTTCAAGCCGAGGATCGACTCACACCACGGTGGCACGTGGGACAGCCCTGTGGGAAAGCCTCGTGGGAAAGCCTCGTGGGAAAGCCTCGAGGGAAAGCCACAGATCCCTTGATCCACACGAAGGGAAGCGTGACACTGCTGCTACAGCTCGGGAGGAAAGCGCACGTGCATGCCCCCACTCGAGACGAGGACTGACTCCCCTGGGAGACTCCAGAAGTACCCAAGATCCATGTCAGCACTGGAGAGGAATCCTCAGGTTCCGGCCAATCCTCGGACTCCACACAAGGTCTTAGGCCCAGCATCGACGGGAGAGGAATCCCGAGAGGCCCCCGAGCAACTCGCATGGGGACTGGCCTTTCCTGAGGCCACCAGAGCGGGTCCCTGAGGTCCCCGTCGTAAGTCGAGAGCACCTGCCGCAACTCGAGAAAATCCAGGAGGTTCTCCCCTCCAGGCGAGATGAGGCCCATTTCCGCTGAGGCGTCTCGAGGCTAATCACACCTAACCTCTGGAACTTCCAAAGGGTCCTTCACACCCTTGCTGCAACTCAAGAAGTTCCCCGACATACCCGTCTCCACTCGAGAGGAAGCACGAGAGTCCCGCCCACATCCAGAGGAGCCCCGTTTCCGCCTCCTAGCTCGAGAGGAGGGATCCTTTCCCTGCGTGGTCGGGAAAGAATTCCCGGCGTTCCCGTCGCATCTCAAGAGGAGGCGCTCTCCACAGGAAAGGCGAGAGGAACTCCAGGGTCGTGCCACCATTCCCAGAGTCCCCCAGATGTCTCAGTCCATTCCAGGGAAACCTGTTTTCCCTGCACTGCCTCGACTTTCAAGCCGAGGATCGACTCACACCACGGTGGCACGTGGGACAGCCCTGTGGGAAAGCCTCGTGGGAAAGCCTCGTGGGAAAGCCTCGAGGGAAAGCCACAGATCCCTTGATCCACGCGAAGGGAAGCGTGACACTGCTGCTACAGCTCGGGAGGAAAGCGCACGTGCATGCCCCCACTCGAGACGAGGACTGACTCCCCTGGGAGACTCCAGAAGTACCCCAAGATCCATGTCAGCACTGGAGAGGAATCCTCAGGTTCCAGCACCGACTCCACACAAGGTCTTAGGCCCAGGCATCGACGGGAGAGGAATCCGAGAGGCCCCGAGCAACTCGCATGGGACTGGCCTTTCCTGAGGCCACCAGAGCGGGTCCCTGAGGTCCCCGTCGTAAGTCGAGAGCACCTGCCGCAACTCGAGAAAATCCAGGAGGTTCTCCCCTCCAGGCGAGATGAGGCCCATTTCCGCTGAGGCGTCTCGAGGCTAATCACACCTAACCTCTGGAACTTCCAAAGGGTCCTTCACACCCTTGCTGCAACTCAAGAAGTTCCCCGAACATACCGTCTCCACTCGAGAGGAAGCACGAGAGTCCCGCCCACATCCAGAGGAGCCCGTTTCCGCCTCCTAGCTCGAGAGGAGGGATCCTTTCCCTGCGTGGTCGGGAAAAGAATTCCCGCGTTCCCGTCGCATCTCAAGAGGAGGCGCTCTCCACAGGAAAGGCGAGAGGAACTCCAGGGTCGTGCCACCATTCCCAGAGTCCCCCAGATGTCTCAGTCCATTCCAGGGAAACCTGTTTTCCCTGCACTGCCTCGACTTTCAAGCCGAGGATCGACTCACACCACGGTGGCACGTGGGACAGCCCTGTGGGAAAGCCTCGTGGGAAAGCCTCGTGGGAAAGCCTCGAGGGAAAGCCAACAGATCCCTTGATCCAGCGAAGGGAAGCGCGACACATGCTGCTACAGCTCGGAGAGGAAAGCGCACGTGCATGCCCCCACTCGAGACGAAGGACTGACTCCCCTGGGGAGACTCCAGAAGTACCCCAAGATCCATGTCAGCACTGGAGAGGAATCCTCAGGTTCCGGCACCGACTCCACACAAGGTCTTAGGCCCGCATCGACGGGAGAGGAATCCCGAGAGGCCCCGAGCAACTCGCATGGGGACTGGCCTTTCCTGAGGCCACCAGAGCGGGTCCCTGAGGTCCCCGTCGTAAGTCGAGAGCACCTGCCGCAACTCGAGAAAATCCAGGAGGTTCTCCCCTCCAGGCGAGATGAGGCCCATTTCCGCTGAGGCGTCTCGAGGCTAATCACACCTAACTCTGGAACTTCCAAAGGGTCCTTCACACCCTTGCTGCAACTCAAGAAGTTCCCCGACATACCCGTCTCCACTCGAGAGGAAGCACGAGAGTCCGCCCACATCCAGAGGAGCCCGTTTCCGCCTCCTAGCTCGAGAGGAGGGATCCTTCCCTGCGTGGTCCGGGAAAGAATTCCCGGCGTTCCCGTCGCATCTCAAGAGGAGGCGCTCTCCACAGGAAAGGCGAGAGGAACTCCAGGGTCGTGCCACCATTCCCAGAGTCCCCAGATGTCTCAGTCCATTCCAGGGAAACCTGTTTTCCCTGCACTGCCTCGACTTTCAAGCCGAGGATCGACTCACACCAGGTGGCACGTGGACAGCCCTGTGGGAAAGCCTCGTGGGAAAGCCTCGTGGGAAAGCCTCGAGGGAAAGCCACAGATCCCTTGATCCACGCGAAGGGAAGCGTGACTGCTGCTACAGCTCGGGAGGAAAGCGCACGTGCATGCCCCCACTCGAGACGAGGACTGACTCCCTGGGGAGACTCCAGAAGTACCCCAGGATCCATGTCAGCACTGGAGAGGAAATCCTTCAGGTTCCGGCACCGACTCCAGCACAAGGTCTTAGGCCCCGGCAATCGGACGGGAGAGGAATCCCGAGAGGCCCCGAGCAACTCGCATGGGGACTGGCCTTTCCTGAGGCCACCAGAGCGGGTCCCCTGAGGTCCCCGTCGTAAT
The DNA here is from genome assembly GCF_001704415.2 of Capra hircus. Taxonomy (NCBI): domain Eukaryota; kingdom Metazoa; phylum Chordata; class Mammalia; order Artiodactyla; family Bovidae; genus Capra; species Capra hircus. The sequence continues at coordinate 4,326 of NW_017218418.1, read as the reverse complement.
CGAGAGCACCTGCCGCAACTCGAGAAAATCCAGGAGGTTCTCCCCTCCAGGCGAGATGAGGCCCATTTCCCCTGAGGCGTCTCGAGGCAAATCACATCCTAACTCTGGAACTTCCAATAGGGTCCTTCACACCCTTGCTCAACTCAAGAAGTTCCCCGACATACCCGTCCTCCACTCTGAGAGGAAGCACGAGAGTCCCGCCCACATCCAGAGGAGCCCCGTTTCCGCCTCCTTAGCTCTGAGAGGAGGGATCCTTTCCCTTGCAGTGGTCGGGAAAGAATTCCCGCGTTCCCGTCGCATCTCAAGAGGAGGCGCTCCGTCCACAGGAAAGGCGAGAGGAACTCCAGGGTCGTGTCCAACCATTCCCAGAGTCCCCCAGATGTCTCAGTCCATTCCAGGGAAACCTGTTTTCCCTGCACTGCCTCGACTTTCAGCCGAGGATCGGCTCACACCAACGGTGGCACTGGGACAGCACTGTGGGAAAGCCTCGTGGGAAAGCCTCGTGGGAAAGCCTCGGGGAAAGCCACAGATCCCTTGATCACGCGAAGGGAAGCGCAGACATGCTGCTACAGCTCGGGAGGAAAGCGCACGTGAATGCCCCCGAACTCGACGAGGACTGACTCCCCTGGGGAGACTCCAGAAGTACCCCAAGATCCATGTCAGTCACTGGAGAGGAATCCTCAGGTTCCGGCACCGACTCCGCACAAGGTCTTAGGCCCGGCATCGACGGGAAGAATCCCGAGAGGCCCCCGAGCAACTCGCATGGGACTGGCCTTTCCTGAGGCCACCAGAGCGGGTCCTGAGGTCCGCCGTCGTAAGTCCGAGAGCCCTGCCGCAACTGAGAAATCCAGGAGGTTCTCCCCTGCAGGCGAGATGAGGCCCATTTCCGCTGAGGGTCTCGAGGCAAATCACTCCTAACCTCTGGAACTTCCACTGGTCCTTCACACCCTCTTGCTGCAACTCAAGGAAGTTCCCCGACATCCCGTCTCCACTCGAGAGGAAGCACGAGAGTCCCCACATCCAGAGGAGCCCCGTTTCCGCCTCCTAGCTCGAGAGGAGGGATCCTTTCCTTCGTGTCGGGAAAGAATTCCCGGCATTCCGTCGCATCTCAAGAGGAGCCGCTCTCCACAAGGAAAATGGCGGAGAGGAACTTCAGGGTCGTGCCACCATTCCAAGAGTCCCCCAGATGTCTCAGCCCATTCCAGGGAAACCTGTTCTCCCTGCACTGCCTCGACTTTCAAGCCGAGGATCGACTCACACCACGGTGGCACGAGGAGAGCCCGATGGGGAAAGCCTCGTGGGAAAGCCTCGTGGAAGCCTCGTAGGGAAGCCTCGAGGGAAAGCCACAATCCCTTGATCCACACGAAGGGAAGTGTGAAACTGCTGCGAGAGCTCGGGAGGTAAATCGCATCTGCAGGCCCCACCTGACCACGAGGACTGACGCCCTGGGGAGACTCCAGAAGTACCACAAAGATCCATGTCGGGACTGGAGAGGAATCCTCAGGTTCCGGCACTGGAGAGGAATCCTCAAGGTTCCGGCACCTGGAGAGGAATCTCAGGTTCCGGACTGATCCACACAAGGTCTTAGGCTCCAGCATCGACGGCAGAGGAACCTGAGAGGCCCCGACAACTCGCATGGGGATGGCCTTTCCTGAGGCCACGAGAGCGGGTCGCTGAGGTTCCCGTCGTAAGTCGAGAGCACCTGCCGCAACTCGAGAAAATCAGGAGGTTACCCCCTCCCAGGCAAGATGAGGCCCATTTCCGCTGAGCTTCTCGAGGCTAATAACACCTAACATCTGGAACTCGCAAAGGGTCCTTCACACCTTGCTGCAACTCAAGAAGTTCCCCAACATACCGTCTGCCACTCGAGAGGATGCACGAGAGTCTCGCCCACATGCAGAGGTGCCCGCGTTTCCGCCTCCTAGCTCGAGAGAGTATCATTGCCTCTGCGTGTCGGGAAAGAATTCCCGGCGTTGCCGTCGCATCTCAGAGAGGCGGCTCTCCACAGGAAAGGCGAGAGGAACTCAGGGTCGTGCCACCATTCCAGAGTCCCCCAGATGTCTCAGTCCCATTCCAGGGAAACCTGTTTTCCCTGCCACTGCCCTCGGCTTTCACAGCCGAGTGATCGACTCACACCGACGGTGGCAACGTGGGACAGCCTGTGGAAAGCTCGTGGGAAAGCCTCGGAGTGAAAGCCTCGAGGGAAGGCCAGCCAGATCCGTTGATCACACAGAAGGGAAGCGTGACACTGCTGCACTCGCCGAGGAAACAACGTGCATGCCCACAATCGAGACGAGGATGACGTCCTGGGAGACTCCAGAAGTACCCAAGATTCCAGTCAGCACGGAGAGGGAATGCTCAGGATTCACGCACCGTCTCCACACAAGGTCTTAGGCTCCGGCATCGACGGAGAGGAATCCTGAGAGGCCCCGAGCACTCGCATGGGACTGGCCTTTCCTGGAGGCCACCAGAGGCGGGTCTCCTAGGGTCCCCCAGTAAGTCGAGAGACCTGGCGCAACTCGAGAAAATCCAGGAGGTTCCCCTCCAGGCAGAGTAGGCCCATTCTGCTGAGGCGTCTCGAGGCTAATCAACCTAACCTCTGGAACTTGCAAAGGGTCTTCACACCCTTGCTGCAACTCAAGAAAGTTCCCACACATACCCGTCTCCACTCGAGAGGAAGCCGAGAGTCCCGCCACATCCAGAGGAGCCCCGTTTCCGCTCCTATAGCTGAGAGGAGGATCCTTTCCCTGCTTGGGTCGGGAAAGAATTCCCGCATTCCCGTCGCATCTCAAGAAGGGCTCCTCCAACAGGAAAGCGAGAGGAACTCCAGGGTCGTGCGACCATTTCCCGAAGAGTCCCCCAGATGTCTCAGTCCATTCCAGGGAACCATGTTTTCCCTGCACTGCCTCGATTTCAATGCCGAGGATCGCACTCACACCACGGGGCACGGTGGGACAGCCCTGTGGGAAAGCCTCGTGGAAAGCCTCTGGAAAGCCTCGTGGAAAGCCACAGATCCCTTGATCCACGGCGAAGGGAAGCGTGACTGCTGCTACAGTTCGGGAGGAAAGTCGCACGTGACATGCCCCCAACTCGAGACGAGGACTGACTCCCCTGGGGAGATCCAGAAGTACCGCCAGATCCATGTCAGCACTGGAGAGGCAATCTCAGTTCAGCGCACCAGACTCCACACACAGGTCTTAGGCCCCGGAATCGACGGGAGGAATCGAGAGGCCCCGAGCAACTCGCATGGGGACTGGCCTTTCCTGATGGCCACCAGAGCGGGTCCCTGATGTCCGCGTCGTAAGTTCGAGAGCACTGCCGCAACTCGAGAAAACCAGGAGGTTCTCCTCCAGGCGAGATGAGGCCCATTTCCGCTGAGCGTATCGAGCTAATCACATCCTAACCTGGAACTTCCAAGGGTCCTTCACAACGCTTGCTGCAACTCAAGAAGTTCCCCCGACATACCCGTCTCCACTTGAGAGGAGCACGAGAGTCCGCCCACATCCAGAGGAGCCCGTTTCCGCTCTGCTCGAGAGGGGGATCCCTTCCCTGATGTGGGGAAAGAATTCCCGGCGTTCCCGTCGGCATCTCAAGGAGGCAGCTCTCCACAGAGAAGGCGAGAGGAACTCCAGGGTGGTCCACCATTCCCAGAGTCCCCCCAGGATCTCTCAGTCCATTCCAGGGAACCTGTTTTCCCTGCACTGCCTCGACTTTCAAGCCGAGGATCGCACTCACACCACAGGTGGCAGGGAACAGCGAGGGAAAGCCTCGTGGGAAAGCCTGGGAAAGCGGGAAAGCCAACAGAATCCCTTGATCCACGCGAAGGAAGGCGACATGCTGCTACAGCTCGGGAGGAAAGCGCACGTGCATGCCCCACTCAGACGAGACTGACTCCCTGGGGAGACTCCAGAAGTACCCCCAGATCCATGTCAGCACTAAGAGGAATCCTCAGGTTCCGGCACCGACTCCAGACAAGGTCTTAGGCCCCGGCATCGAGGAGAGGAATCCCCGAGAGGCCCCCGAGCAACTCGCATGGGGACTGGCCTTTCTGAGGCCCAGAGCGGGTCCCCTGAGTCCCGGTCGTAAGTCGAGAGCACCTGCCGCAACTGAGAAAATCCAGGAGGTTCCCCCTCCAGGCGAGATGAAGGCCCATTTCCCTGAGGCTTCTCAAGGCAATTCATACCTAACCTCTGGAAACTTCCAAAGGTCCTTCACACCCTTGCTGGCAACTCAAGAAGTTCCCGCACTACCCGTCTCCACTCGAGAGGAAGCACGAGAGTCCGCGCCACATCCAGAGGAGCCCCCGTTTCCCGCTCCTAGCTCGAG